>NW_025967039.1:10933-25774 GCF_021869965.1 Rhincodon typus | reverse complement strand
TTCTGAAATTTCTGAAGAAGGGTCCTGACCCGAAACATCAGCTTTCCTGTTCCTCTGATGCTGCCTGGCCTGCTGTGTTCCTCCAGCTCCACACTGTGTCATCACATCATGCTCTGGGCTTTTTGTTTTAACATAAACTGTAAACATAATTAATATTTGGTGTTTGATAGCCCCAGCATTGCATAAAAAAAAACTGTCAAACAAATAATCAAGGCTCACTATCCTACTTTCATTCTGGGAAAATTCAGCCAGGGTACCTCAGGACCACAGAGCAGAGTTCAATTCTATTTGCAATTATATGGGTTTTTCATGCGTTTGTTAACAAAAAGGTATTTAAATCAAAACAACTGCAAAAATCAGACTTGAGGCTGACAACTGCATAAATGATGGAAGCTAAGTTCTAAATGGAATGACTTTGCAATGAAGGAAACTAGAAAGGAACATAGTTGCTCTTACTTATACTGACACTGAATATTCTGGACATTTTATGTGCCTGAGATTCTGCAGCTTTTATCCAAGTCCGAGTCAATCAAACATGTCTAACCAAATGAGCTACTATTACAACTTATTTTTAAAAAGACTTGGAGGGAGGGAACTTGTTGGTCTCTTTCTGTTGTGAAAAAGCAAGCTGCATCTTTGAAAGTCTGCTCACCATCCTTAACTGGATGGCAAGTCAAATTCTGGCTACTAATTGGTCAACTCAAAGAAAATCATTTCCATCAACATTTTCTCTACGCTGTGCAGCTACACATGCCATCAACATGCTTGGAAACTTTCCAGCAACTCAAACAAAGATTTATGTCTGCAAAAACTAAAATGTATTTCACAGTATAAAATGTAATCTTAAGATTGTACTTACAAATGTGCTGTACACTGCGAAGTGATGGTGCTGCAGCCAAAAGGTTAAAGTTTCTACCTGTGGCTTTAAAACTATATACATCTATTAAAAATACCCATTTTTAAAGTTGAATTTCTCAAAATGAAGGATTTCCATAATGGGGAATGTAAAAGGTTTCAGTTTATCACATCCTGTACTGGCACTTCCAGTTTTAATGCAGCTTAGGTTATGTGTTTTTTGTGCTTCAACCATGTAATACATCTCCAGTCTTAAACACCTCCCACTGAAGCGTAACTATTCCATCCTTAGCTATACACCCGGCCTCTCCAAGTGAGATTGAGAGTTCAGTGCTAACCAGTGTTGGACTGTGGGCAGTTTTTGTTTGCTACATACCTGACTAACATCAACTGGCTTTCGAATTCACCAAAAGCCCCTGTGAGTCATCAGATCTCTGCCACTGCAAAACTTGGAAATGAAAGATCAGCCGAGACCCTACTGTAAACTAATCACACATCAACTCCTTGGTGCAAACTGCAGTACTCTAACAGCAATGGCTGTCCCATCGACTTGTTGCTTCTCATTTCTTCTGTTTCGAGGTAGCCCTCTGAAGGGAGTCTTTCTGAGCCTGATGTCTCTGCAAAACCATCACAGCTTCATCAACCTAAGCAGAACCATAGACCAGACAGATGGTAAACTAGACAGGAGAAGAACATAACAAAAGAGATATCTTAATTCTACCTTTAAATTATTAATCACATTAAACAGAAGACTCCACATGACTTACCTAGGTTAATAACATGAATTCTTATTTAGCTTCAGTAACAGGGATCATCATTTCAGTTGTCCCCAGTAAACCAACAATTCCAGTAACAAGAACTCTCTTCATAAATAACCCACAGACAGCATGGCTGTGATTCCATCATATAAAAGTGCAATTGCCACAGCGTGCATCAACATAAGCTCCTAAAATCTGATTATGATTTTGGTGTCAAGCTGGTCAATGCAGGAAGGAGAGGCAGTGGACATGACTAGTGTTAATCCATACATAGTCCAATTCCATCACTGTAAATTACCAACATCTGGCATTGGACAAGGAGAAATGATCTGCGACTAAATTTTGAAAAGCAAAGATATTGTCTTTGGTCTCTGCCACAAACTCTGTTGCCTAAGGACATGGAGGTTAGGTGCATTGACCATGCTAAATTGCCCATAGTATCCAGGGATGTGCAGGCTGGGTGGACAAGTCATGGGAAAATACAGGGTTACAGATGCTCTTCAGAAGGTCAGTGTGGACTCAATGGGCTGAATGGCCTGAATCCACACTGTCGGGATTCTATGATTCTCAGTCCACCTCGCTCTCCGGCTAATATTGAACCAGACTGCACACGACCTTGGTGTTTTATCTGCCAATGAAATAAGTTTCTAATTATATATCTGTGCCATGCCCTGACTACTCCTCCACCTCAGCCCCTTCTGCTACTGAAACACTCTTCCATGCCTTTGTTATCTCTGAACTTGACTATTCCTGTGTGCTTCTGGTCTCCCATCATTTACCCTTGATAAAATCAAGTTCATCTGGTTATGAAATAATGCTTTATATCAAAAAACAATTGCCGCATCCATTGGCTGGAAATCCTTAAATGATATTTTTTTCAATAAAAAGGCCAAAGGCATACTCTAGTGACTTGAACTCTCAGTCAGAGGTGGCTACACATTACACAATTACTCCAGACCCACACTGTAAAAACATCAAAGGGGACAACCTGCCTGAAAAGCTGCACCAAGAACAGCCGCCTTGAACAAGAATGAATGAGGTGCCTTCTCCTATTCAATCAGCATAGGATTTTGATGTACTCAATAAGGCGGAGACAAACTATTAAACGTTAATTACTTGGACAATGACTTTGGCAACAATGGAATGTGCTTAGATTTGAACTCTCCACGTACATGATGCAATTGGAATACATTTAACATGACTTTACATGAATCATTAAGTAGTTCTGGCAGAAGATATGTGATTATTAGCTTTGTGTGAGCTTTAAGGACCTGCTTTATTTATAGAAAAGAACAAGCAAGTGAAATGCTGAAATTATTCAAGTGTTTTCTTTCTGTCGCTCTCCTCATCTCCTTCCATATTACATGTTGAAACCTATGTGTTGATTTTAGACTGTCCAGCTGACATGGACAGAACTTTTTTTTAAAACAAAAAAAGAACTCAGCCCACCAACTATTATATCCAGAAGAACAGATAAATGATCAGTTTACTTCAGAAAACCACCCAGACACTAAAAAGCAGCAGGATCACCACGCGAAGGATGGAGGGGTGTGGCACAATAGAAATGTCACTGGGTCACTAATGACCTTTAGGCAAAGAAATTTGCTGTCCTTACCTGGTCTGGCCTACATGTGACTCCAGACCCACAGCAGTGTGTGGTTGACTTTTAACTGGCCTCTGGGCAATTAGGGATGAGCAATAAATATTGGCCTGGCCAGTGACGCCCATATCCCATAAACAATTAAAAGAAAAGGCAACAGCAGGACCACCACATGAAGACAGGAGGAGGACCACCATGTGGAGATAAAAGCAGGATCACCACGTGGAAGTAAGAGGACCACCATGTGGAGGTAGGAGGATGACCACTGAATTCAGCCTGAAGCCAGCTGAGCTACCATCCCTCAAGAGACAAATATTCTTTTAGTTTTACTGAACTCAAAATTACTCAACCTATCCCCCACATTAATTGGCCTGTGAAATTATTTTCAGTGGTACATGTAACAAGTCATTTGATTTTAAACTGGAAAATCAGGGCAGCCATTTTAGATTCAGATAAACAATGGCAAAAACAAAAATAAATCCAATGAGTAGTGAACTAACCATGTTCCTTCCCACATTCAGTTCACAATATTCTTTTGCTCTGTCATGCCTTAATCCTGAGCAGTGTTTTAAAATATGCAAACCCAATTGATTCATATGACGTCAATTAAGATGTCATGGCGATAAAATAAATATTTACTCTTATTTTAATACTAGCCCTTACTTAATTTGCAGGATTATTCACCAAGAACTGAAATCATACCCACATTCTAAACTACTCCGTTTAAATTCCTTGTGATAATCAGTTCTGACGAAGGGTTGCTGGACCGAAACTTTAACTCTGTTTTCTCTCTGTAGATGCTGCCAGAGTTTTTCCAGCAATTTCTGTTTTTGTACTCCATTTTAACATTACCTTTGAGCAAAGGGAATCTGAGCACTCCAAATACTGTAGCAGTTCCTCATTATCCAACTCCAGTAGCATTCCAGTGATCTTTCCCGCTATGGAAGGGTGTAGGGTATTTATTAATGGGTAAAGACGTTCACCTGAAAATATATTGGCAGGATAAAGGTAGATCTTAGAAGCATTAATGTAGCTACTGCAAAGACAAAAATATTTCATGTGCCCTAGCAACATTTTAAAGAATTATTTGATATGAACACACAAATTAGAAACAGGTGTAGGTCACTTAGCCCTTCAACCTACACCACTATTCCACAGGATTAAGGATGACCTGATTACTCCACATTCCTGGTAGCTGCAATAACTTTTCAACGTCTTGCCTCTGAGCTGCTTGTCCCATGCTCCAAGGTTCCTCCAAGGTTCTACCTGTGCCACTTTCAGAAGTCGATGAAAATTTAGAGGGAGCATTGCCGTCTTGTCCATCGCGAGTCTTTCTACACCCATCTTAAAAAATATTCTAGAACACTGGTTCCACAGCCTTTTGGGAAAGATAGCTCCAAAGACTATTGACTCTCAGAAGGGAAAAAAAGCTATTTTTTTTTAATTGTATTGTGGTCTTAAGTGAGAGATCCCTTACTTTTAAAGTCAGCCAGAGTTATAGATTCTCTCATTAGAAGAAACAGCCTCTCCGCATCTATCTTGTCAAGACCCCCTCAGGATCTTATATGTTTTAATCGAGTTACCTTACTGTTCTAAACTAGCTTGGCCAAGCTTTCCTTGCAAACCAGGCCACATATGCCAGGTATTGGTTTGGTAAACCTTCTCTGAACTTCTTCTCATCTGGGCGTTGCAGGCAAGGCCAGCATTTGTTGCTCATCTCCAAGCGCTGTTGTGAATGTGATGGTCAGCCACCTCCTTGTGAGGCTGCACTCTACACTGCTGTCTGGGAGTAAATTCCAGACTTTGATCCAGCGACAGTGAAGGGTTGGCAATACAATTCAAAGTCAGGGTGGTGTGAGACTTGGGGGGGGGGGTGGGGGGGGGCGGGCGGGGGAGGTGGTGGTGGAGCTCATGGATGATAGTATTCCCATGCCATCTACTGCTCTTCATGTCTAGGTAGCAGAGTTAGTATTGCTGGAATATTGTCAGGGCAATAACCCTTTGCAGCATCCAGGGACTACAGCTATTTCTGGATATCAAATGGATAAATCATGTTCGCTAAAGACTGGTATATCTACAATGCTGGGGACCTGAAGGGGAGGCCAATGCAGGTTGACCATTCAGCACTTCTGGGTGAAGAGTGAACACAAACGCTTCAGTCTTGTGTTTTGCACTGATGTGCTGGGCTCCTCCATCATTGAGGTTGGGGATGTTTGCAGGGCCTCCTACTCTAGTTTGTTGTTTAATTGTGCACCTCTATTTATAAGAATATGGCAAGGCTGCAGAACTTAGATCCGAACTGTTGGTCATAGAATTGCTCAGCTCTCGGGAAGTTAATTTGCAATCCTCCAGACTGTGAGAGAGGAGAAGGAGTTTAGGAACTCAATATTAGGCAAATAGCTTCTAAAAGAAAAAATGGAATGCCATCTGCAGGTAATTTCCTTCTTCACTTGGTGCCCTACTCCACATTTAGCAGCATCTATGGAGCTCTAACCAGGGAGATAATCTCACAGACACTATGTCACAATGACATTCCCATGATTATGACTCTCATTTGTTCCATGTCCTTTGTGACGTGATTCACACCGATGATGGAACCAAATATGCTGAAATTGAAGCCCAATGAAAAGGAAGGTTTAATTAAGAGGCAGGAACAAATCCACTTGTTGTGTAAGGGTCAGCCTCAAATTTGGTGAACACAGATTGATCAGTTAATCAGAATCGATCTCCACACCCCTTCAAGACATCAGCAATACCCTAATTCTGGACTCTTAACCATTTCCAATTTTAATTGCTCCACCATTGGCAGCCTTGCTTGCAGCTGTCAAAACCCTAGCCCCTGGAACACCTGTCATTACACCTCTCTGCTCCTCTGTCACATCTTCCTCCTTTCAGATACTACTTAAAACATTCTTCTTTACTCAAACATTTGGTCATTGATTTATACAGCACAGAAACAGATCCTTCAGTCTACCTCATCCACATCGACCAGACATTCCTATCTGACCTAGTCCTATTTGCCAGCATTTGGCCCATATTTCTCTAAACCCTTCCTAATCATGTACCCACTCGATTTGCGGGCCAGTACCCAGAGAGGGAGGCAGTCCGTGCCCAGATCGGCCTGGGAGACAAGTCCCAGAGGCGAACTGCAGGCCGGAGACCAGAGTGGGTGGCAGTCCGAGCCTGAGACAGCCTGACAGACAAGTCCCAGAGGTGTGTCCTGGTCGGAGGCCAGCACATGGAGGCAGCGAGGCCTCGTGTTCTGAAGCCCAGCAGCATGGACTCAGTGAAAAGGACTATAATTTGAGTACTTTTTAAAATATACTTTTATTATTATTCTGGACTTTATGTCCAGTACTTTCTAAAACTTTGTATTCTTGGGTTAAACGTTTTTTAACTCCTTCAATTCAGTAACAAACACTTAAAGTATCTGCACCTTAGTACCCAGTACCTAAGATGGCACCAAAGTGGCAACACTACAAACTTTTCACTGAACTTGTTCGAGTGCACGTGACAATAAAGGGTATTCTATTCTATTCAAATGCCTTTTAAATATTGTAATTGTACCTGCCTCCACCACTTTCTCTGGCAGCTCGTTCTGTGTGAAAAAGTTGTCCTTAGAACCCTTTTAAATCTTACCTCTCTCACCTTAAACCTATGCCCTCTAGTTTTGGACTCCCCCATCCTAGGGAAAAATCCTTGGTTATTCACCCTATCCACGCCTCTCTACAACCTCTACAAGGTCATCCCTCAGGCTCTGACACTCCAGGGAATATTTCGTTAAGTGATTTTACAATGCCCATGAAGTGCTTTGGGACATTTCAGTGCGTTAAAGTTGTTGTTGTTGAATGGATAAACATAACTTTAATACCATATGTTTTCTGATCAACAAAGGAGAAGTGTTAAGTTTTCTCCATGGACCGATGTGTTAGTTATACAACATCACCTGGTAAATTGCCTAAATTTAAGTTAGTCAATCTAGAATATTTTTGATAAATTGTAAAAAGAAAGCAGGAAGGGGAAAGAGAATATAGCATAGTGAGGTCAGGTATATAATATGGTGTTTGTTATAAGGAAGGCATACAGTGTAGTGTTTCCCATTTACCTCTACCTCTCTTTCCTCGTTTAAGACACTCTTAAAACGTACCTCTTTAACTAAGCTTCAAGCCACCTACCTTATATAGCTTGGTGTCAAATTTTGTTTGATATTGCACTTGTGAAGTTCTATTGAATTAAAGACTATTCATAAATGCAGGTTGTTAGAAAATAAGTACATAAGAACCGGGAGCAGGAATAGGCCATCTGGCCCTTCGAGCCCTGATCTTTTCATGGCCTCTGTTCCACTTAACCACTCTCTCACCATAACCCTTAATTCCTTTACTGTGCAAAAAATTATTTTAGCTTTAAAAACATTCAATAGGGAAGCCTCAACTTTTTCACTGGGCAGGGAATTCCACAGATTCCCAATCTTTTGGATGAAGAAGTTCCTCCTCAATTCAGTCCTAAATCTGCTCCTCCTAATTTTGAGGTTATGCCCTCTTGTTCTAGTTTCACCCGCCAGTGGAAACAACCTCGCTGCTTCTATCTTTGTTTTCTTTATTTATTCACAGGATGGGGGCTTCACTGACCAGGCAGCATTTATCACCCATTCCTAATTGCCCAGAGGGCAGTTCAGAGTAAACCACATTGCTGTGGGTATGGAGTCACATGTAAGCCAGACCAGGTAAGGATGGCAGATTTCCTTCCCTAAAGGACATTAATGAACCAGACTGAATTTTCCAATAATGGGTTCATGGTTCATCAATAGATTCTTAATTCCAGATATTTTTATGGAATTCAAATTCCGCCATCTGCCGTGGCGGGACTTGAACCCAGGTCCACAGAATGTTATTTGGGTCTCTGGATTAACAGTCCAGCGATAATACCACTAGGCCAGTGCCTCCCCCAATAGATATCTTATCTATACCCTTCATAATTTTATATGTTTCAATATGATTACCCCCTCATTCTTCTAAATTCCACTGAATATAATCCCAGTCTACTCAGTCTCTCCTCATATGTCAACCCTCTCAACTCCAGAATCAACCTAGTGAATCTCCTTTGCACCCCCTCCAGTGCCAGTATATCCTTTCTCAAATACAGAGCCCAAAACTACACGCAGTACTCCAGGTATGGCCTCATCAGTACCCTAAAACAACTACAATATAACCTCCCTGCTTTTAAACTCAATCCCTCTAGCAATGATGGACAAAATTCCATTTGCCTTAATTACCTGTCGTACCTGCAAACCAACCTTCTGTGATTCAAACACAAGGACACACAGGTCTCTCTGCATAGCAGCAGGCTGCAATTTTTTACCATTCAAATAATAGTCATTTTTACTGTTATTCCTACCAAATTGGATTATTTCACATTTATCAATATTGTACTCCAAGTGCCAGACCTTTGCCCACTCATTAAAACTATCTATATCCCTCTGCAAACTTTCAGAGTCCTCTACAAACTTTGCTCTACCACTCATCTTAAAGTTATCCACAAACTTTGACACTCGACATGTGGTCCCCAACTCCAAATCATCAATGTAAATTATAAACAATTGCGGACCCAACACTGATCCCTGAGGCACACCAACCATTTATCCCCACTCTTTGCTTCCTCTTAGTTAACCAATCCTCTATCCATGCTAATATATTGCCCGTAATGCCATTCACCTTTATCTTATGCAGCAGCCTTTTGTGCGGCACCTTGTCGAATGCCTTTTGGAAATCCAGGTACAGCACATCTACTGGGTCCCCATTGTCCAACACGCTCGTAATGTCTTCACAGAATTCCAGTAAGTTAGTTAAGCATGGCCTGCCTTTCATAAACCAATGCTGCATCTGCCCAACGGGACAATTTCTATCGCAATGTCTTGCTACTTCTTCCTTGATGATAGATTCAAGCATTTTCCCCACTATAGAAGTTAAGCTAACTGGCCTATAATTCCCTATCTTTGTCTACATCCTTTTTTAAACAGTGGCATCACATTTACTGTTTTCCAATCAGCTGGAGCTGCCTCAGAGTCCAGCAAATTTTGGAAAATTACGAGTGCATTTGCTATTTCTCCTACCCTCTCTTCTTGTACCCTGGGATGCATTCCATCAGGGCCGGAGACTTGTCTACCTTTAGCTCCATTAGCTTGCCCAACGCGATCTCTTTCATGATAATGATCATGTCTAGGTCCTCACCTACCTTAGTCTCCTTGTCTTCAATTACTGGCATGTTATTCGTGTCCTCCACTATGAAGACTGACACAAAATACCTGTTAAGTGCCTCGGCTATTTCCTCATTTCCCATTATTAAATCCTCCTTCCTTTCCACTAAAGGACCAATCTTTACCTTAGCCACTCTTTTCCATTTTATTTATTTGTAAAACTTTTGCTATCTGTCTTTATATTCTGAACTAGTTTACTCTTATAATCTATCCTACTTTTCTTTATTGCTTCTTTTGTGGCTTTCTGTTGACGTTTAAAGTTTACCCAATCTTCTAGTTTCCCACTGGTCTTTGCCACTTTGTACGCCTTATCTTTCAACTTGATAGTTTCCCTTATTTCTTTCAATGTCCATGGCTGGTTACCCCTTTACCTACAGTCCTTCCTTTTCACTAGTGTATACTTTTACTGAGCACTTTGAAAATTGCTTTGAAAGTCCTCCACTGTTGCTCAACTGTGCCACCACAAAGTCTTTGCTTCCACTCTGCTTTATCCTCCCTCATTCTATTGAAGTCTCCTTTGTTTAAGCACAAGGCCCTGGTATTGGATTTTATCTTCTCACTTTCCAGCTGTATTTTAAATTCAACCATATTGTGATCACTCCTTCCAAGAGGATCCCTAACAATTAGATCATTAATTATTCCTGTCTCATTACACAGGAACAGATCCCTCATCGGATCCATTACATGCTGTTCAAGAAAACTGTCATGGATACATTCAATAAACTCCACCTCAAGGCTGCTTTGACTGACCTGGTTCAACCAATCAACATGCAGATTAAAATCCCCCACGACAATTGGGGGATTTATGGGCATTAGTTATTTCTTTGTTTATTGCCCGTCCCAACGTGATGTTATTATTTGGTGGCCTATAGACCTTGCCTATCAGTGACTTTTTCTCCTTAGAATTTCTCGTTTCCATCCAAATGGATTCAACCTTATTCTCCATAGAACCTGTATCATCTCTCACTACTGCCCTGATGTCATCCTTAAATATCAGTGCTACACCACCTCCCTTACCTTCCTAACTGTCCTTCTGAATAGTCTGATACCCCTGGATATTTAATTCCCAGTCGTGACCATCCTACAACAATGTCTCCGTAATAGCTACTAAATCATAGAATCATATCACAGAACAACAGAATCCCTAATGTTGGAAACAGGCCATTCAGCCATACAGATCAACACCAACCCTCCAAAGACCATCCCACCTAGACCCATCTCCCTGCCCGATCCCTGTAACCCTGCATTTCCCATGGCTAACCCACCTAGCCTGCACATCCCTGAACACTATGGACAATTTAGCATGGCCAATCCACCTAACCTGCACATCTTTGGACTGTGGGAGGAAACCGGAGCACCCAGAGGAAACCCACGCAGATACGGGGAGAATGTGCAAACTCCACACAGACGGTTGCCCGAGGGAGGAATCGAACCCAGGTCCCTGGCACTGTGAGGCAGCAGTGTTGACCACCGAGTTATTAATTCATCTATCTTGTTCTGAATGCTATGAGCATTCAGGTAAAGTGCCTTTATGCTGGATTTTATATATTCTTTTTGAATTCTAACATCTCCATTAATAATACCTCCTGAGTATTCCTCCCCTTTTGCTTCTTTCATAGTCTTCGATATAGTTAAACCCTCCTGTTGTTGTAGTGCAAGCAGGCATATACCATGTAGATTTTAAAATGGCAGCAGTACATATTGTTATGTTTATTCTGTGATGAGGTCATATCATGGACAGGTGCTATTCAACTGACTGGTCTTCAACATCTCTTCCACTGAAAAGATGACATATCCTGGATTGAGCAAATTTCACTTACCCAGCAGCTGCTTCTGTTTCTTGAGCGGGAGGGCTGAAAGCATTGCAGCTGTTAGAGGTCCCTGTTCCTTAACAGATATACTAGTTTGCTGCAATAAAAAAAAGCAGTAAGAGAATTAATGGAACATTAATCAGGTTATGCAACTGACCAACCCGCACATATTCCACAGTATTTATAAAGATGGCAGGGCATTTTTCTCTGGGTACTCCAAACCAACGGCACCTTGTGTCAAGTGTGAAGCTGTGTAAATAACTTTGAAAATATGGGACAACTATCAGCCCAGAAAGAAACAATAAAGGGATAAGAGACAAAGTGTTGAGCATAATTATGGAACAATGTGTCACCCAATCCAACACATGCACCCTTTCTAAACCCTTTTTTCAGGGGCTACACCTTCTGTAAGAACATCTGCAAACCTTTTATTTCCAATGAGTTGCATTTGCACTTTGAGCTGAATGTGTTAGAGGTAACTGAAGATCTCCCATACTTTATACTAAAATTCTTCTTTCTATATACATTTCCTATTTACAATGTCCTACTTCTTGTTGTCACACTGTCACCCTTCAGTGTCTGCACTTGCGACTCTCAATCCCTGGGCAAGTTTGCATCATATTTCCCATAAACAGGGCTTGTGAACTATACCCTCACACCCCTTGTGGTGCTGGGAAACCTCAAATTGTCTTATCACTGTGTATGCTTCAACCAACTCTACTTTGCAAATTTCTGTCTTTTTTTATATTTAAAATATAAATAATATGAATTGATCATATAAAAATAATTTTTAAAAGTATCAAAATTGGTGATTAAAATAGATCTATGGATTTGGCTCACTAATGGCCTGTCCAGCAACTCTCAAGACTACATCTAATCTTGCCTCATGAAACACACTGGAGGTTGACCAGTCACTGAGAAAACAAAAGATGGTGCCCTTTTAAAAGCTGTCATTTGTCTACATACTCAGAAATCATTTGTCTAATCACAAAAACTGTACATTGTGGATCAGTATATAATAAAATGTCTACTTTTATACGTGATTCTGTGATTGGGCAACACTTGCCAAACAATTCTGAATGAGCTGACAGCTATGCCAGTTACCAATTTAAGATATTCAAACAAGCAAACAATATGGAAAGAAATTACTAATGTTCATACATAGGGACCATTCTCTGTAAACAAAAGGAATTCGTTTAAACTGTGTGCCTTTTCAAAATCACCAGCAGCCTGGGGATTCTATAGTTCCCCATGGCAATGCCTCAGCCAGAGGTGACCTAACTAATCGGCACGCTTTTCTCCAGCAGTATAAATTCTTATGATTCAAAATCTGATATTTTTGAGTTTGTCCTGACAAGTACTGGACAAAAGCTTCAGTATGTGCCTCTGCTTGCAGCAATATTCAAGATTCATACGAAATAAAGTCACACTGCAGCAGTCCCATACGAAAGTATTAACCACTGTGAATTGTACTTACATGAAGAAGTGTGATATGAAGTATCTCATTGAAGCAAATACAATCCAAGAAAACAAATGAAACCTAATCATAATGCTGAAAAACAACAGTTATTACAAAGAGGTTGCTCATACCTGGTGTCTAACCTGAGTTGGTTGAGGCAATGCCGGTACGACAAAAGGAGCTTTGTATGGAGCAATACTGTACTGGCCACTCAGTACCGTACCTAAAACACAAGCAAGATGTTTTTAGGGATAAGAAATTGCAAAACAGAAGACTTCAAACTTTGTTAATATTTTTCATGGATCTTCAGAATACTTTGGAATGTTAGGACTGCTTCTATGTGAGATGTACTTGATGGATGAACTATATTACTGGAAACACATAAATACAAGCACAACTGTTGCATGATGATAACAACAACAATAACTTACATTTCTAAAAATATTTTTTTAAAATAGCATTTTTAAACATAGAAAATATCTTAAGGCACTTCACAGTAGTATGATCAGAAAAAAATTTCACATCAATCTAAGAAGATCTTAAAACAGATGATCAAAGCTTCAAAAATAAAAGTATACGTTAAGGAATGAGCTTAAAAGGAAGAGAGAGAGTGAGTGAGTAACCAACCATTTGGCATAGAGTTGCTAACTTATACAGCACGAACCATTCAGCCCATCCTGCCTGCACTTTCTTTTTGGAAGAACAATGCAATTTGTCCCATTCCCTGCTCTTTTTCCATCGCGCTGCAAATCCTTTCCTAATTATTAATCCAATTCTTCAATATGTTTGAGACAACAAGGTGCAAGGCTGGATGAACACAGCAGGCCAAGCAGCATCATAGGAGCAGAGAGGCTGACGTTTCGGGCCTAGACCCTTCATCAGAAAAGGGGGAGGGGAAGAGGGTTTTGAAATAAATAGGGAGAGAGTGGGAGGCGGATAGAAGAGGGATGGAGGAGAGGATAGGTGGAGAAGAAACAAACAGGTCGAAGAGGCGGGGATGGGGCCAGGAAAGGTGAGTGTAGGTAGGGAGTTAGGAAGGGGATAGGTCAGTCCAGGGAGGACGGACAGGTCAAGGGGGCGGGATGAGGTTGGTCGGTAGGAGATGGAGGTGCGGCTTGAGGTGGGAGGAGGGGATAGGTGGGAGGAAGAACAGGTTAGGGAGGCAGGGACGAGCTGGACTGGTTTTGGGATGCGGTAGGGGGAGGGGAGATTTTGAAACTTGTGAAATCCACATTGATACCATTGGGCTGCAGGGTTCCCAAGCGGAATATGAGTTGCTGTTCCTGCAACCTTCGGGTGGCATCGTTGTGGCACTGCAGGAGGCCCAGGATGGACATGTCGTCTGAGGAATGGGAGGGGGAGTTGAAATGGTTCGCGACTGGGAGGTGCAGTTGTTTGTTGCGAACCGAGCGTAGGTGTTCTGCAAAGCGGTCCCCGAGTCTCCGCTTGGTTTCCCCGATGTAGAGGAAGCCACACCGGGTACAGCGGATGCAGTATACCACATTGGCAGATGTGCAGGTGAACATCTGCTTGATGTGGAAAGTCTTCTAGGGGCCTGGGATGGGGGTGAGGGAGGAGGTATGGGGGCAGGTGTAGCACTTCCTGCGGTTGCAGGGAAAAGTGCCGGGTGTGGTGGAGCTGGAGGGGAGTGTGGAGCGGACGAGGGAGTCACGGAGAGAGTTGTCCCTCCGGAAAGCAGATAAAGGTGGGGAGGGAAAGATGTCTTTGGTGGTGGGGTCGGATTGCAGATGGCGGAAGTGTCGGAGGATGATGCGTTGGATCCGGAGGTTGGTGGGGTGGTACGTGAGGACGAGGGGGATTCTTTTTTGGTTCTTATTGCGTGGACGGGGTGTGAGGGATGAGGTGCGGGAGATGTGGGAGACACGGTTGAGGGCGTTCTCGACCACTGAGGAGGGGAAGTTACGGTCCTTGAAAAACGAGGACAACTGAGATGTACGGGAGTGGAATGCCTCATCCTGGGAGCAGATGCGGCGGAGGCGAAGGAATTGGGAATAGGGGATAGCATTTTTGCAGGAAGGTGGGTGGGAGGAGGAGTATTCTAGGTAGCTGTGGGAGTCGGTGGGCTTGAAATGAATATCGGTTTC
>NW_025967039.1:6190-10833 GCF_021869965.1 Rhincodon typus | reverse complement strand
CTCCTCGTGGGAGCACGAGGCGGCGCCGATACAGTCATCAATGTAACAATATGTTTGCATCATTTTTCAAGGAATGTGTTCCAGACCATTGCGACCCCTGCATGAAAACATGTCTTAATGGCCTTTGTTTTGGCTAATTACTTTAAATTGCATTGTCTGGTTACTGACCCTTCTGCCATTCAAAGCAGTTTCTCCTTCACTTAATCTAGCAAAGCTCTGCATGATTTTGAAGTCCTCTATTAAATGTTCCCTTTTCTAATTGAAACATATAAGATTCTGAGGGAGCTTGACAGAATAGGTACTGAGAGAATGTTTCCTCGTGTAAAGGTATCTTGAACTAAAGGACATAGTTTAAACTGAGGGGTCTCTCATTTAATACAGAGAGGAGGAGGATAGGGAGGCAATCCCAAATCTTAGGGTTAAAGCAGCTGTAGGTATGGCTGTCAATAGTGCAGCCAACCAAATTGGGGATGTGCAGTTTAGAATTTCCAATCTGCCTACACCTGCCCACGCTGGGCAACAGAATAGATTTCAAGGCACTGTTTTGGAAAAGAGTGAGGACTCTGTCCTTCACCCCCAGTAAATGCCCTGTTCTATATTTAACCTTGAACCAGCATCACAAAATAAAATCAATGACTTGGTCATAACTTCAGGGTGTTTGTCAGATCTCACTCTGTACAAACTGGTTATCATGCTTCCTAAATATCAGCCCAAATTGTATTCCTGAGGCTGTGCAAAGAATTATATAAATGCAAATCTTTCCACATGCATTTCTTGTGCTTCACTCTTCAACAGAACATTTCCATCCTTACCCCTTTGCTGATTGTCTGGGAGTCCGCTAAGACCATGAGCTCTTGCTACTGAGGTTGGTGGAGGCCAAGGCACGACCCTGTGAGCTTCATTTGGCAAAGATTGGAAAGCAGCTACGAGACAAAAAAAATTAATACTAATGTCACCTGTTGGAATTTCAAAATATTTTCTATCAATAGCATTTGTGAAGAACGTTAAACTTTCTAAAACAATCCGTATTCGTGTACATTCAATTAAAAATAGGCATAGAGATGGCACAACAGCTTGAAAACCTTAGATAACACAGTGTGGAGGAACACAACAGGCCAGAAGCATCAGAAAATGGATTTTCTGAAGAAGGGTCCCAACCCGAAACGTCAGCTTTCCTGATCCTCTGATGCTGCCTGGCCTGTTGTGTTCCTCCAGCTCCACACTGTGTTATCTCTGACTCCAGCATCGGCAGTTGTTACTATCTCAGCTTGAAAACTTTGCCTTGATATTTCTTTCTCAAACACTGTAGCCCACACTCCCCTTGAAGCTTGCATACATAAGATTGAATGTTGACCTTATAGTTTTGATGAACTCTGCAGGTTCCTGTGAGCCTTCTCTGCTGTTTTGGCTAAACCCCTTCCAAAACCCCTACAGTTTATTCACAAAATTTTCTCTCCCTGCTTCCAAAAGACCAAAGAGTGAGACCTTCCTATAGTTTAACCAGCTCTGTACAAGCTATAAATGTCCACATATTTTAAGCAGAGTGGCACTCAAAATCACACCCTGCTGTCTTGTGGAGCATCTTAAAGCAGTATTTCACTTTATTATATCCCGTAGAAAAACACAATGCATTCGTTATATTCCATTATCAACAATGCAATAACTTAAGTGTCAAATACATCAAAATGCATACCGAAATGTGAAGAAGATAGATTTTCTGTCACTCCACGTTGTCATACCTCATATTTCTCATCAATACTTCAACAGAAAGCATATCTGTGCAGTGACATCACGTAGACAGTTCACAACAGACAGCAAAGAAACAAATTAGAGTGTAAAGAAGAATGTTTTATTTGGTTTTTAAGCTTTTGTATAAAGAAAGCCATTTTGTGTTAGCCATTCAGTGCTTCTCTGACAATTTTGCTTTCACATTACAGGACACGTTATGCTCATCAAGATGCTGCTAAAAGACCAGTTTGAGATTTTCCATTTCTATCACCAGCCATCAAACCTGAGTCAGGCTGCCAATTTGGTGCCAAAATGGCAGCTTTGAGCTCACGCCCTCCAGAAATAGAGTGAAAAAAAAGCTGAGACACAGTTCATGTAGATTCTTGGGAACGAAACAGGCTCTCCATTCATCAATCCGTAATCTGGGTGCTGAATTACATGCACATAAATGGCCAACACTAATTACTGCAGAACTACTTACCATTTATCTCAGGAGTTACCATTGCCCACAGGCCCAGGGATGGGATTATAGGTTGCTGATGGGTAACAGGTTGAGTAGGATTTGACACAGACTGGAAATCAGCTGAAACAGTAAAAGAAAATTCTCCTCCTTAAAACCAAAAAGCACACAAAGTTCAATTTTTTTTAAAAAACGTGAAATCCATTAGGTGCATGGGATAGTTATACCTGTATAAATGAATAGAATTCACACATAAGATGAGGCTAATAACACTCACCATGATTATGGAGTAAATCTGGCACCAAGTTCTCACAAGAGATGAATTGTGCAAATCTGGAAGCTGTTGTCAGAGTTACTTCACTTGTTCACAAGGTGAGCTGCAGTCCTCATTAACAAACTCAGTATTGAAATAAACGTACTGCAGAATCATGGAGTATTCACCTATGAATTCCTCACTAAATACACCAGGGTGAATTAGGGATGGGGCTTTCAGGAGTACAAGAACTTTTAAGTGATGGGACAACAGCTAATTATTGCACAAAACATCTCCAACTTGGAAAAACGTAGTTTTTTTTTTAAGGCTAACATTCACTAGTTGCTCATCTGCAACGCTGTAAATAAGAAGTAAAAGTCAAGTGCAACTTTAATTTTAAAGAGCATAGACTGAATGAGCTCATGCAGATTGAATTCAATGTAAAGCCAATGATCCTGTCATTGTTTTTATACACTGCGACAAAATGTACAGTGAAATGCAAAGTTGATTAAGTAGAAATTCACCAGGACTGGAAGGTGGACGGTAGGCAACATAAGACTAAGGTCCTGCAGAACCACCAGTGAGGCAGTACATATTACATCATGACAAATTTATCTAAATAGATTCCATTACATACATGATTACAGGACAGTATCTTTCTTCAATATACAGTCTGATTACTAGCATGTATCTAAATGGAATTACATCTTATTGTTGAATATACTTGAATAAATACATGCATGTTCAGAAACAACTTTACATAATAAACTTGTGATTAAAATTTGAACATCTGATCATGGGACATGAATCCAATGCTAAAAAGACTGGCTGAGAATTAATGTGTTCTGTTGTTTATTTATTGCTCTTGATTCTACGAAAGGTTGACACTGATCCAGCTTCCTCCTTACTCAATTAGATGCAGCAGCCAAGTGTACAAACAAGTGGCTCTTAATATTATGAAATCTGGTTTATTTCTAAAGTGCAAATATAAGTCAATGGATTAAATTAAGGGATACAATTTCTTTTTAAATTAAAGAGACAGAAGTTCTGCTAAATGATGACTTGTGCGGACGATAAAAGTAAAATACAATAGATGCTGGAAACCTGACCTAAAATCAAAATGTGCTGGAGAAACTAGATCAGGGAGCATCTGTGCAAAGATAAACGGTTAACATTTGTTTTTTAATTCATGGGATGAAGGCATCGCTGGACAGGTCAGCATTTATTGCCAATCCCTAATTGTTCAGAAGGTAGTTAAGGGTCAGCCACATTGTTGTGGGTCTGGAGTCACATGTAGGCCAGGCCAAGCAAGGATGGCAGTTTCCTTCCCTATAAGACATTAATGAACCTAATGTTTTTTTTTCCCCAATAATCAACAGTGGTTTCACGGTCATCATTAGACTCTTAATTGCAGAATTTTAATTGAATTCAAATTCCATCATCTGCTGTGGCGAGATTTGAACCCAGATAACCAGAACATTACTGAGATCTCCAGATTAACAGTCCAGCAATAATTTCAAATCCAATAAGATTTTAGCTCTCCAATTAAGAATCATATTTGACTTGAACCATTGACTATCTGTTTCTACTTCCACAAATGCAGCCAGACCTGCTACCATTTTCCAGAACATTCTGCTTTTATTTCAGATTTCTAGTATCCGTAGTATTTTCCTTTTATAATGCACTCAAGTAGGTAGAATTTCTGCTTATTTTGCACAAGTGAATGATGTGTAACTTGAGAAGTTTACTAGAACTAACAGACCAGGTGGGAGCACGTTTAAGACAAACTTGGATATATGAGAGCACTTCAACCTAGTGCAACGGATATAAACAAGCTTCACATACCTCGATATGTAAATTTTAAAAATGACAGATTTTAAAATCAGCCACACAAAGCAGTGTAATGATCCATTCTCATAAATCATTACAATAATTCTTCACTTGTAATTGCATTCTTGAAAAGGGAAGTTTTAAACGAAACAATGTTGAGCGAATCTGATTCTTCCATAACAATGAAGACCAAGCTGTGGTCGGTCTTTTTTTGTCAAAAATTTTGACTGAAATTTTGTAAGTGAAATATTATACATTCCCAGAGATAGTAGGAACTGCCGATGCTGGAGAATCTGAGATAACAAGGTGTAGAGCTGGATGAACACAGCAGGCCAAGCAGCATCAGAGGAGCAGGAAAGCTGACGTTTCAGG
>NW_025967039.1:0-6090 GCF_021869965.1 Rhincodon typus | reverse complement strand
TGGCCTGCTGTGTTCATCCAGCTCTACACCTTGTATATCTCTGATTCTCCAGCATCTGCAGTTCCTACTATCTCTGCCGTTGATCATCTTGGTGCATGTTGCACAGGATATCAGGAGATTTGTATGCTCAACGTCATATTGTCATGGGATCAGTTACATCCAGCTGAGCAGCCACAGTTTCAATGTAATTGAGAAGATGGCATTTCCAACAATGCAGCATTCCCTCAGTCCTGTAGCACAATGTCAATGATGGCGTGTGGGGCTTGAACATACAACCATTGAATCAGTGCCTGGAGTGCTAAAACCTAGTTGGGTTTAGCAGTCAAACTGACAGAAAAAAAATCCTCTTCACTGTCACTGTTAATCCAAAGCAAACTTACTCTTCTGTAGAGATGGTGCAGCTGTTGAACTGCACGACTGATTTAATTTTGCAGGCTGACTATTGGCGCAAGGACCTGAAATACAGCAGAAAAAAAATTTTATTCAAACAGCACAGAGACTACCTTGAGGCCAAACAGCAAAAAATCTGTCTTGGAAATACAAAAGCAAAGGGCAGGATTTTGTAATTGCTATGAATTAGCTAGAAATAATACACTAAGATCAAAAACCTCTGAAAATCTGACATCGTCCCTTTTCATATTTTATTGTGATCATCAAAAGGAAATTCAGGATAGTATACAAAATACCACATGTTTTATGCAATAAATTATCACCAGATATGGAGACTGCGAAGTAACCTATTTCAAAGTAGGCAAAATGGGCATTAGACGATAGTCATGTCCCACTGGGGTAGCAGGGTGGAAATCAAGCTCCACTACTCCTAGAGGCATCACAATAAGTTTTAATCAAGATACTCAAAATTCCCAAGTTACCTGTCAGATAGGCCAGGCTGACAGCAAACATCGACCAAGATTCTATAATTAACAAGAACTATTAATTATTACAAATAAATAGATTCTAGCCATGGGTAAACCAATATAAACTGTTGATACGTAACTATACCAATTAAAATCTAACCTCCTTCTTAAGCAACCCTACACGCTCATTTGAGACAGACTAAAAAAAAAAATTGGTGTTATGCAGAGAAGGAAGAAACCTAGAAAGTAATTCAACGGCTACAGTTCATAGGGTTCACTGACTGATCTTTTTGCTTGCCAGACTTGCTTTTCTTCAATCACTCTTCTCCATGTCTTCTTCAACTCTTAGCAGGAGGCACGGGTAATTGGTACATTAACTGAAAATGTTCTTAGTTCTTGATTAAAGCCACAGTTTACAGCAACTAGTGAGGGAAAAATAACAGGCTCTCTTTAGATTTCAGATTCTCCTTTGGAGAAAAGGACACACCCACCTCCTCGTCCAGCGGTCTAAAGGAACCTGCCGGTGTTGTTCACACCTATGAGCTGTTCAGCCAATCACGTGGCTATTGTCGGGCTACGGCATTTGTCATCCACAGCTGGCCACAACTCTGCAAACCAATCAGCTACTTATTGCCAGCTGAATTTCACTTTGTACACAGCCTGTCAACAGTCTCCCCCACTGCTTGTACAAAGCACCAGTGTAAACACAACTTACAATGAGCTTCAGAATCTAGTTTTTTTAAAAGTGCAGTAATTCCATGTACAATCCTTGGGTTTTTTTTAATTGATCCTTTTCAAATTTCAATCCTCAATCAGAAAAATAAAAGAATACAGCCTTTAAACAATGTTCAACAATGAGACCTTGGTTTATGCAGCATAAATGCAGTTTGCCAAAATTAATAAAATGATGTGACTTTCAGCATTAAAATAGTCACAGCACAAAGCTGTTTTCGCTTTCCTCATTTTCTGAACATATCACAAATTTCAAAATGGCAGCTTAAAGTAATTAATATTTCACTCATTATACATGGGATAATACAGACTAGGGAGGTCCTAGACTTTGCTGAGTTAACTTATGTCAGGCAAGACTCTTGGGAAAGAGGAAGAGGGTAAAGAGATAAAATTAGACTCAGAATCCCTTGGGAAGGAAGTAAAGACACACATTTGAATTAGGAACAGGAACAGGATATATCGCCTACTGAATCTGTTCTATTATTCAATAAGATCATGGCTGATCAATTCCACTGTTCTGCCTGCCCAGATACCCTGTGACTCTCATTAGTCAAGAATCTATCTACTCCAGCATGAAAAATACACAATGATCCTATCTCCTTGGGGAGGAGAGTTCCTCAGGCCATGACCCTGAGAAAAAAATTTTCCTCACCTCCGGTGGATGTGGGGTCTTTGAATATTTTTAAGATGAGGTAGGCAAGAGAATTAAAGGTAGATGAGAATATGGAGTTCAGAACACAAACAAACCATATTGAATGGCACTGATCTTACTGAATGTTCATACGTCTTAAATGGGAAAATTGAATCCACTAGCTCTAGTATAAAAACAAAAAGTGCTGGAGAAACGTAGGAGGTTGGCAGCATCTGTGGAGACAAAAACAGAAGTAACCCTTTTCACTGTATTTAATGTTTACTGTTGAAAAAGTGGAGGTGAGTTGCCTCCTACCTTTGCAGTCCACATGATGTAGATGCATCCAGAGCACTGTTAGGGAGGGTGTGGGAGACTGAGGGAAATGTGGCTTTGCTGGGAACAGGATCAAGTTTGACTGTGATACCTTTCATAGTAACACAGCCTACCATACTGAGTATCAAGACATTAGGTATGAAGATTGACCACTTACAGCACCAGGCAAATGGCATCTACAGATCTCAGTGACAGACAAAACAGCTTCAGGACAGGAGGGGGAAATCAGGAAGAAAAGCTGGAATAACACTGAAGAAAATACAAACCATTTTCTTTGATTGTAGGTAGCTTCTCCTTGTGGGCCTCCTGCAGCTGCTGCATGATAGTCTTAGTCAGCTCAAGAACGGTGCTCTTCAAACTGGAGAGCTGCTTATCAATGTCTGTGTCTAACACGGGTAACACCAGATCCATCCCTATCTCTTCCAGAGTTTGAAACTCCTACAAGGCAAGATATCACAAGAGTGATCATTTAACATGACTCACCTCTATACAAAACATGTTGTGCACAACATCAAAACAAAAGAAACCATTGCTGGTACATTGCCAAGCTTCCAGAGGTCATGTAACACCACTAAGTGAGTGGTATGTCTTGTTCCCTGACCAGGCCGTCTCTCTATCAGCAACATAAAATGTGGACTTTCTGTCAATGGTGAACAGGGACAGAAGGTCAGGGGCTCACTTGCAAAGGCAGCAAAAGCAGTTTCGGCATGTGATGGCCTGGACATCATCTCCAGACATTTGCATCTTTATAATTAGAGAGAAGTACCAGAAGTCCAGCAACACAGGCTACAGCCAGAATCCAGTTCACTTCAGCATAATACACTGTGGTCAACATCATTAGCAGCCTTGTAACATGATGCGTCATGTCACGGCTCCAGCTGCTATGTGTGAACATGACAAGACTTCTAAACTAAATAAAAGCAAAACACTGCAATTGCTAGAGATCTGAAATAAAATCAGTAAATGCTGGAAAAACTCAGCAGGTCTGGCAGCTTCTGTGGACAGAGAAACAGAATTATGTTTTGAGTCAAAGTTTGGAACTAAATAGCTGACAAACTTCTGCTTCACTGAACAGCTCACATCCAATAACACTGGAGTTGTAATGATATCTGGTTAGAAACATAGATTTGATTGAGAAATAAGCGTAACTAGTTAGGTAGACCACACATCACTATAGTCAGAAGTCACATGACACCAGGTTATATTCCAACAGGTTTATTTGAAATCACAAGCTTTCAAAGCATAGCTCCAAAAGATTGCCATTTCAAATAAACCTGTTGGACTATAATCCAGTGTCATGTGACTTCAGACTTGGTCTACCCCAGTCCAATGCCAGGACCTCCACATCACACATAGATATGAAAACTATCTAAAGATAAAGTTTCATTGAGAAGTTGAGTATTAAAGATTTAATAGGGAAAGTCAAAAATTAGGGTAGACCTAAATATGTTGTCTTTCATCTACAGTTATGTTATTAATTAAGCACAGATGAAAAAGAAACAATAGTTTAATCACTGAAATGAAGGCCTGGGAAGAGACATGACAACAACAAACCTAGGTATGAAAATAACATATTAATTACAGGAGGAATGCTGGAACCATCTAACGGATAAAGAAGGCAAATATCCTTATCACATGAACACCATTAGAAACAGGTTAGGGCAACAGACAAACTTAAAGAAAAGAAACATGGTTACTGATGAACCTTGAAGAAAGAATTATTTTGAGCCTGAAGGAATAAGAGATGAAAACAGTATCTATTAAACATCAAAAATAAATTGTTTAGAGAAAAGCTCACAGCTCCATAAAGGATTCTTCACTGAGAAGGAAGATGATACTAGACGATTGAACTTGGAAATGAACCGGATCAGAAAATGCTACAAATGGTGGAAAACCCAACAGATCTAGCAGCATGTGTGAAGAGAAACAAAGATAAGATTTAAGATTGATGACTTTTCATCAGAACAGGAAGTGTATTAATTTATTTTTCAGGTGTTTGAAAAGGTACAATGGAATCCTCAATTTAAACATGAAGTTCAAACTGCCCAAGCAACATTCCTGATCTCTTAATCCTTAATCTCAAGCACTGCAAAATAAACAAATCTGAAAATAGTTTCAATCTTGGGCTTGCCTTCAAGAGTTGGATGTTGTCAGCTTTCAACAGACGGTCTATCTCATCTCTCTTCCTGGTGAGCTCACCGCACCTCTGGTTCAGCCAGCTCTGGATGCTGTCAGCTTGAGCCAAGGCGACAGTCTCCTCACTGTCAATAATGTTTGTTGTAATACTCTGAGATCCTTTAATACAGTTGATCAGATCACCAAAGTGCTTATCAATGTCAGACCTCACCTGGAATGTTGTTTCCTGGATGAAGAAGAGAAAGTTACAGGTTCAGAGAGAACTGAAATAAGGAACAGGGAAACTGTCAGAATTGCCCGTGAATGGATAGGCTGGTACTCACTTTGATGGAAGTAACGCTCTCTTTCAATTTATTAATTGATGTATTGATATCTTCAATCTGACTCTGTCTTCTTATTTTCTCTTCCTGAAGGAGTTTCTTTATTGAGTATACAACATAAACAAGACATCCTTTAAAATGTTTGCTGAAGTACATTATGTATGTAAAACAATGGCATCTTAGATACCACCTTAAATCACTATACACTCATTTACATCATTCACCTCCACATTTTCTATCTGTGCAAAGTACTTTCACTTCATGCCTCACTCTGTTGCCCTATTGTGCCAGGTTGGCCTGAGAATCCAAATTTAAAATGACACAATTTCCATTTAGATAGCACCTTTCCAACCTTAGGAACATTGCTCCCTGTAAGCTTGAAGTCCTTAAGGTCCCTGCACAGGATGTGCAAGCTGGATCCTTTAAGTTACCACGCATATGTTGCCACAATACTAAAATTCAAAAGGCTGCACTCTTCAACAAATCACCCATGTACTTGAGACAACAATATCAGTGGGAATGTTGATTAGGACATTTAATGTTTTAACGAACATCTGTAGCTCGGGTTGCTGTTGGAGTCGTTGATTGGTTCACAAAGCTGACTGTTTTTCACGCAAACGTTTCGTCTCTCTTCTGGGTGACCTCGTCAGTGCTGTGTAGCCTCCTTTGAAGCGCTGTTGTTCTGTCCCACTCTGAATTTATATGGTCCAGTCATCATGTTGGGCTGTCTTGTTTCTGGTTTTGTACTGGACCGAAATGTAGATGGAGTCTATTTCAATGTGTTTGTTAATTGCATCGGTGGTTGAAAACCAGGCCTCCAGGAATTCTCGTGCTTGTCTTTGTCTCACTTGTCCTAGTACTGTAACTTTGTCCCAGTCAAACTGATGTCCTTTAATATCGGACTGTATTGAAATGAGGAAGAGTTGGTCATGCCGTTTTGCTGCGCGTTGGTGTTCATGTATCCTGGCAGCAAGTTTCCTGCCTGTCTGTCCTATGTAGTATTTCTTGCAGTTTCAATACACTCCAACATAGAAGGACATCAGTTTGACTAGGACAAAGTTATAGTACTAGGACAAGCAAG
>NW_025967038.1:11515-25804 GCF_021869965.1 Rhincodon typus | reverse complement strand
CCTCTGATGCTGCTTGGCCTGCTGTGTTCATCCAGCTCTACACCTTGTTGTCATAGTACCAAGAGAATTGTTTCAGTTGCCATCCCCTAGCTAACCACCTGATGGCAGCACTGCAGAGCTTGCCATAGTATGTATTAACCAAAGATTTCTGTTAATTTAGTTATGAATTACGAAGGAGCTGAATCACACTCATTTTGTTCTAAAGGTCCCATTGATGAATTCCTTAATTTTGCATTTGTATTTCATATTGCTAAAAATAAAGTGTTATGTTAAATGGCTAAATAATTGCACCACACAGTTTTCAGGGCATATTTTAATTCTTAAAGAGACAGTTTTTCTTCCCTTTTTCTTACTCTGTCCTAGGTTGGAGGTCAGGTGGGTGTTTAAATTTAAATCTATACTTTAGTTTAATCCAGATGTTTCAGACTCATTGGGAATTGATGCAGAAAATGTTGTGAAGATCAAGCTATGGTTTCAGATGTAGTTTTGTTTGCTGGTTCTAGAAGATTCAATTCACTAAGTGTTGAAACAATGGAAAAAATGTACATCTTTATTTAAGAAAAAAAAAGTTTCTAGTTTTGCTCATATGACAAATCTTAAAAGAAGTTGCTGATGATGATAATCAAAGATGGAAACTGGCCTCCCTACGAAACCTGCTATGCAAAATTTGATGAGCGATACAAACTCTAAGATATATTTCTAGCATTCTACTTTACCATATACTTCAGAACTTTTACCAAAACTGAAATTCAAAACAGATGCACCTTTTGTGATAATTAAGCCATTCAAATAGCTAAACAAACACGGAAGTTAAGTGTGGTGGGGAATTCCTTTGACATGGTCAGTTTCTGCAATTTTAAAATTTTGCAGTTTTCCGATGAGTGTTATTGCAGTGACTGTCTTAGTTTGGCATTGGCGTTAAAGGAACTTCAGGGAAGTGTTCTGTTATGCTCAATGTTGTATGGAATTGTGAGTTGAGATTTTGTAAGTTGCCATGTGTGCAATTTTTAAAGTCATTGCTCTTGATTATCACACTGAGGTAAACAGCAAAATGAATTTGAAAGTTGACTTTAAATTTGCACGTAGAGAAGTATATTGAACCTTTTCAGCGACTTGGCCTGCTGGCAGCAAATTCTTTTTTTTTTAAAAAAAAGATTGATAAGAACATGGTTGCAGGACACCACAACTTTTAGTTTGTGCAGTATCTCTGGTTAATGTATTTGGGACATTTGAAGCATCTTTAACTTGCTTGTGTGTGCGTCCTGATGTTGGCTTGTGCAGTTTCTTAAATCCCTTGTACATTGAAGAAATGCATATATGCTTGGTACCTGGGATAAGCAAGATCAGTTTGTGGGTTTAAGAAGTTGACAACCTGTGAGGCATGACTCTGCTCAGATACTTTTTCAATATACATCTTTTTGTTCTGTCTTCTGTAACAGTGTGAAGAGAACTATGGATTTATTTTAAATATTGAAATGATTCACTCCCATTCTCCTGCATTAAATGTATGCTGATACTATGTAGAAGCATTGTGTAAATTATTCCCTTTAAATTATGTGCTAGCCACTTTATTACATTTTTAATTTTTAATCTCACATTTTGAGTAAAGGAAACAATGATATAATGAACATACTGTAAATTTTTAGGTTGCCTTGATTTGCTATTTTAAAACTAAGTTTCAATCATAGCATTTATGAATCAGTTTGTTAATGCCTGATTTAATAGGACATGTTTCAGTTATGGTCAGGCAGCGGTATACAGTGAAAAAGGCATTGAAGTTGAGTTCTTTGCCTGGGAGTAGCATGTAAATAATTTTAAGTTTTACTATACAACAGGGAAAAACTTGTTTCACTAAGTAATGGTTTGCAAGCTAGCTGTAAGTTGCTGCATCCTACATTTTTGTAGCTGGTTGTAAATCCCCAACAACTAGTTGTAATAGTCTACCTTCTCAAGATTTAACAGAGTTTAGCTGGGATAGTGAAAAGGGAAAGACCAACCTCTCTCTTTTTTTCTTTCTCTCACTACCCCACGAAAAAGACATTGAAGCTGGCGCACTGCTCCTGCAACTTTTCTTTAAAAAAGTACTTTCCTGATTATCGCATCAACTTTTCTAATGCTCTCCAATACAGTCCCACGTTTCAGAACCCCTCAATCTGTCTACCAAACAGAATGTATGTCTGAAGCATATGCACAGTGGTTCAATTGAATTATCTAACTTCATCACCCTTCTAAGCACAAATCCTTCTGAACCTTCTTTTGTGTTGGTTGAGAGCAACAGCTCAACATCGCATTGATTTCCACCCATACATCTGGCCTTGCTAGGCAGAGGTTAAATGTAACCACTCTCAATTAACCAAGATAATTGCTTACAATAAGAACTGTTGCGTTTTCTTTTTGTTCTGCCCAGTAGAACCAACCTACTCTGGTTTATCTACTATTAAATCTTTAGCTTTGAAATTCTAAGGCAGTAGGGAGAGCTGTGTTGAAAATTATTCTCTTGGCATCACCTTAAATAGTGAATTGTAGGCAAGCAAATTTTTATATTTGCATTTGATTTTGAGGATTTTTTGTTTAATTTAGTGAAGATGAGTTAATTAAAATTTTAGGTTGGGATATGGAATCTACATGGCATCCACCGAATCAGTTCATGCCTCAGTGTAGTTCCCACTTCAAATAATTCACATTAGGAAATGTAGCTTAGTCACTGTTTCTATCTTTAACAAATTAACTAACAGTTAAAGCCACTATGTACTGAGCTATGAAGTATTTCATCCTGGGTGATACTGATCTTTCATTTGCTGTTATGCCATTTACCATGTTTTGGAGTATATGTTGCACTCCATCCTTTTTTTGTTTTGCAATGTCTTTGCTATTAGATGACTTAATTAAATACCTAAACGTGATTTTCGTTTAAATGAAAAGAGCTTTATAGCTGTTTCTCCTCTTTTATTTCGATTATCATAACTAATATTCTTGTGATGCAGAGAAGAAATTAGACAATTATCATGGGTTTGAATACTGATACGATCTGTTGGTACAGTATGTTATTGTGGCAAATAAAGGTGCTTTGTACTATAATTCTGCGTGTTATGGTGAAATAGTTCCAGCTTTCTGCTTAATTAATTAACAGGGGTTGTGCATCAACACAGTGCATTTGCAAGAATAACTGCCTAAGAGACACAAAACAAATGCACTGGTAGCAATCCTGATAATTTTAGTTTTTGTTGTGCTAACCTTGTTTCAGAATTCTTTCCAAGGCCAGGCATAGATTAAATATAATACAAGTAAATCTAACTTGTCAGGGAGCATGCATTTCACACAGTTTTATTATTCTGCTACCAGCTACAAGAAACAAGGCTATGTCTGTGCAAACAAAATACTGTCCTAATTAAAATTAGATTCGACCTTCGTAATCAATGATGGTTTGTAAATGTAAGCCAAGAACTGAAGGATGAATAACATTTATGTTTTTGAGGCTAGGTAAGGGACTGTAGGAGAACTCTTCAATCTTGCATGCAATTGATTTTCACTGTACAATATTATAGAAGTCTTATGTTTTTTTTTAATTGAAACTTATTGCATAAAAATTTTGATAACATTGGCTATTTTTATTGGATTTTAGTTTTGGTGGAAGGGAGTAAAAGATATCTCATGTAAGTGGTGAGTGTTGAGGTACCAAGTCTGAGATAGCAGACAATTTAAATTGATATTTGTAAAGATAGTCACTTACCCAGTGTACTATAGTAACTCTGTCTGTCCAACCACATCTGTTAATCTAGTTTCATTGTGCTATATAACCTAGTAGTTTCCATGGTAACTTGCATTTTTGTCAAATGGGTTAAAGTGGCAAGTGTTTTACAATCATTTTATTTATTTTAAAAGAGAAATTGATGTAATTCTGATGAGAAACAGTGGCACAGAAATTATGTTGTGGAATATGAGTAGATGTGCACTTAACTGGCTATCTTCACAACTCCGTTATTTTTGAGAAGGTGTTAACTTGCCGATATTTCCACCCAGACAATGGAAAAACAAATGTTAGAGATGAACGTTATAGATTTGCTCGCTGGTGTTGCATGGTGTAAATTTCAGGGTTAATACCAATGAAACTGTTCTACATCTTTGTTCAAACAACCCAGGGTTAATTCTAGTATGTCCTGAATTAAGCTGATCTCAGCCACAGCAATGTGGGGAAAACGAGAAAAATAAAATAACTTTGCCATCAATTCGTATCTCATGGCCCTAGATCAAATGTGCATTTGTGGCTGATGAATTGGGCCAGAGCTGGTTTGATTGTGATGCTATCTGTGGTTGAATAGTTCCTTGTTGAAATGGGAATGAAATCCACGCTTAAGTGTAAGCAACCTGAGGACTAGAGGGGAGAACCAGTTTTAAAAAATGATTTTATTCAGAAACAAACGAGTGCAATAAAACGTCCACTTACTGACATCATCCTATGATGCTCAATTGCTGATATTTTAGTTTAAAATTTTGAAACTTAACTCGTTCAACCCAAACTGAACACTGGCGCATTTATTTAAATTGTTCAACATATGAACAACAGAATATTTCTTCAACATTTGGAAAAAAACACATTGAGGACAACGTGAACAAAATTGATGAATTGTTTCAATCAGGGCTTATTTTTAATTGATGGTCTAATTTTCTGATACACTTGAAAATGTAATAAATAATTACATCACAGCCTGGAGCTTGTAATTGAATGCCCAGTTTACTTCTCCCGTTAGCTTTATGCAAATTACAACTTTGAAACATTGAAATCTCAAAACATTTTTGTTTATAAGATTAAAATATTTAATTATCCAAAATGTGAAATTGATCACAAGTGTAACACCTGAGTGTCAAGTACATAGCTGAAATTTCTGAAAAAAATCTCTAAACTAGTTCATAAACTGTGGCTTTTGCTTTTTTTTTTCCATTCCAAGATGATGAACTGGCTCTTTGCTGGGCAGCATTGCCGTTATTCTGGCTGTTGATTTACCTAAGGATTAATGTAGCATATTATGGGACAGGCGGGGAGGGAGTATGTTGCAGGAAATACAACATTTTTGCCTGTTGTAAATAGGAACCGATGACTTACCACTTTGTGAACCAACTACACTAGTCCAGCTCATTATTCTAGATCTGAAAATAGTATTACAAAGAACCATGTACAAAACTGCTAAATAAGGCCAAGCAAATTATAGTTTTAAATAGCAAGGCTTTGTTCAGGTTTGAGCTGCAAAACACACTATTTCAATTTCAATTTGCTTTCAATTGCAGTTAGACTTTATTGTATTTTTCCAATTTTATATTGGATTCCCTCATTTGCAGCCATTCTCTTTCCATGCTGTTTTTATAATCCATTTGTGTTGCATTTTATCGTAACTGGCTTTTCCTTAATCCCAAGATAACTTGCTAGGTGTGGAGTCTCCTGTCTTTCTTTGTACAAATTAGCTACTTTGTAGTGCCTTGATAAGTTGCAGCTTTAGAATGTTTGTTTGTTTGTTTGTGTCATTTGTGCACAACTTGTGGAGCACTTAAGAACAATTACGTTTAGGTCATTGGATTTTGTGTTGACGTATATACAGTTTTAACATAATTTTAAATTATAAACAACAAATATGCAGGTTTTTAGTAAAAACATCTAATAAACATGATATTAAATAGAGTAGTATAGGCAGAAAATGATTGCTTTCCTAGTACACTTTGTTAGAGAGTCCAAACTGGGTGAAGGCCTTGAGTTTTATGCAGACATTTTGACTGTTGTAATTCTTAACAACATTCACATAACTTTTGCAACAGTATTTCAAAATGAAAGTTTTACAGGATATGGCTGCTTTATTAATAGAGAATTGAAACAATTTGCCATATATGAACTGAGAGGGTGCAGGAAGGATTGTAGATACTTTTCATGTTGGAATATTTTTCAAGTTTGAAATTACTTAGTATTTACTACTTTCGAAGCACACAGATTGATTTTAAAATGTTATAGTAGCAGACATTCAGTTTTAAACCTTAAATTGTAATCTGAAGTCTTAGTTGCTTTAGGTACTGCAGATGATTCAGTGCTGCTTGTCACATTCTTTAGAAGTCCTTTCTTGTACTGCTCTTTTTCATTTTTTAAGCATAAATCATTAACAAAGCACACTAGAAACAGAATTATTGAACCTGAGGGCTAAATGCATAGACAGCACTATTGTGCGTTAATGTCAATCTGTTACTCGAGGAGCTACATTTTGAATTAAACTGAGTCCATTTGTAGTACTGAAGGCAATTTATATTTCAGAGTTCTTGAATTGGCCACTTTTTTTTTTATGTGACATCTGCTCCAGATGATTTCTTGTTAAAATTAGTAACACTTAAATATGAATTTGAAACTGTGGTAGTAGGCAAAAGTTGAAGTGCTGCATTCGGTTTAATATTGAAATATGAAGATCTTTGCAAATTTTAATTTTTTTTCTATTGGTTTGGATTTAAGGTTGAGATTTTATCAATTATCAAATTGTATTTTGCAATCTATTTATTGAAAGCCTTTGAAGGAAAATAACTTCCATCTCTGCGTAAGGTGGGGTTATATAAAATTTGAATTATACTGGGAAATATGCATGCAAATATGTTGGACAGAAATACTGTGTAGTAACTGTTTGCGATTAAGATAACATAGCAAGACTACTTAGCTGAAATTCTATGATTTATTATTTCCCTACTTTACATTTCAAAACAATATTTTATGCATAACATGTCTTAATTTTGGAATTGCAAAACTGCTTGCTTGATTGCTTTCTGTTTTACAGATCTATCAAGTCTTCTAATTGCTAGCTAATTTGAAGCTACAGCCTTCTCACACATGGGTTGAAAGCTCTCTTTGGCAAAAAGTAGAAGCGTTGTTAGAAATACTAAAGTTGCATGCAATTTTTAAGAAAGAAAATTCGTTGCATCAATATGCAGAGCATAAATAAGTGGAAACTTGGTCTCCCAGCAAGCAGGTGCCTCTGTTTAAGCAGTTTCATGTTAGTAATAGGCTGTATTCACCTCCCTGTTCCTTCACTGTTGAACAAAGTCCTTATCCAGAAGGTTTTGGCGAAATTATATTGACTTTTTTGTCTTGCACTAGTTCAGAGATGTGGAAAAGAATAGGAAATCAGAACCAATGACTGTTTAGTCATGTGCAGCTGAATGCATAGCGTGGCTATTGCTTGTGTTGCTCAAATTACATCGCCTGAGGAGTTGTACTGGGTTTGCTGTCTTCCTCGATCATAGCACTATGCTAAGAGCCTTATATATTTCTGACAAAGTCGACTTTGTATTTTGCAGGATGCTACATCTGCTGACATAAGGAAAGCCTATCGGAAAATGTCTTTGATCTTACACCCGGACAAAAACAAAGATGAAAATGCAGAAATTCAATTTAGACAAGTAAGAGCAACCTTTTTCTTCTTTAGCCTTTCTTTTATTTTGTATTTCTGTTCAAGTACTTTGTATTTTGACTTTTTTTTTGTTTATAGTTAGTGGCTATCTATGAAGTTTTGAAAGATGAAGAGAAAAGACAGAGGTATGTTGAGTGTTTTATGAAACCTGTTAAAATGTTTATTCTTTTTGTAGTTGAATATCCTAATCGAGGATTAGTTCAATGACAGAAGGTATAGCAACTTGTTTTTATGGAACATGTTCAGGTATAACAGTTGCTTGTTTGTTTTTGTTTATGGGTTAAATACATCCTTAAAATTAGTGTGTCACTGAGAAAGCTGTATGGTATGATTTATGCTGAGTAATGAAGCCACTCGTTACTGTTATTTAGCCATCAGTTTTTGTGTATTTGGAGAATCATTGAATTTAGTAGTAAGTTCAGGTTTAGAGGACTTTGAAAGTGTTGAACAGTTGCCTCAGGAGAAATGTGAGTGAAAGTTTTGTTTTATATGTGATCTCTTTAATAATGAACTTTTGTTAAAATATTATTTTTTAACCTATAAAAAATAAGTTAAACTTGTTTATTTGTGGGAAAGGCTATAAGCTTGATTGTGAAGCTCGGCTTTGATGATATCATTGGAGTTGCATTCAGTTTTACACTGCTGCTAGTATAGTTTAGCTTTCATGAGCTGGCTTTAAATGTTTACACTGCTGCATCTATTTCCCTATTCCAGTACAGACTTGATGCTTGAGGGCTTTTTAGTCTGGTGAGATGAGAAAACTGAGTTAAACTCCAGAACATGGCCTGAATGGTTGGCGACTGAAATCCGGCTTAAACACTGAAACACAAGATGGGTTAAGAAAGGGAAATATGTGGTACTTCGTTTTTATTATCTTTGAATTACACAAATTAAATTTATCTTAAACCACATTTGTCAATGTGACTTCTAATTCTTAGACATTTTGGTGTCAAGAAACCTTCTTTAACTTGATAATGAAGTGTAGTTGCAAATTTCCATCGATGTTTATTTAAAATTCGTTTTCCTGTACTTTACACAATTAAGTAAAAATGCAGTGACAGATTTCAAAATCAAAGATCTCTACTTCCTTAAAATTGGCTAAGTGAAATGTTCTATTAGCAGATGTAAAGAGAAAATCTGGAAATTCTGGAGTTCAGAGATCAGAAGAGGAAATTCTGAAAATGCTTAGTTTGTCCTTCAGCACCTGAAAAGAGGGGTAAATTTTTCAAGAAATCATCAACACTAGAGTGACGGGGATTATTCTGAAACTTCAGTCTGCCTTTGCACTTTTCAAATCTCATTTAATCAGAGTATTTCCAGAATTCTGTTTTAAATAGATAAACCAATGGATTTTGGAGAAAAGAAATCTGCAGGCGTAGAGTAATTGATACTTTAACGTGTGAATTCCAGAAAAGAAACCACACGTAGCTTATGTAAACCATTTAAAAATACTGCACAATTCTACCCTTTAAATAATAATGCCATCTTCATACAAAGTGGAGGAAGTTTATGTGCAGTAGGAGGACTTGAGTGGCATTGTCATGCGTGTGAAAACAGTGTGCTACTCGCAGGGAATATAAAAGATTTCTAGTATGTATGTCATGTATTTTTTTCATATTTAAAAGTTTTTCCCCTCTTTCCTGCCTGTGGGGCAGCAGTTAGCTTCTGTTTGCTGCAATTGTCTAGATGGGACATGATTATGATTAGAACATGTGCATGCAAGAGACAAACTGAGTGAACCTGTATTTGCCAAAACAGCAGCAGCCAATTTTTTTTACTATTAAAACTTTGTTGAAACAAATTTAAATTTTACGCTGTTAGCCTATTATCCATAGGCTTCAAATATAGCAAGTATTAATATATATATATATATATATAAATTTACAGGCCTGCAAATGGAAAAGAACGATGGGAAGAAAACACGTCCCACCGAAGTCTTTCTGTTCAGAATTGGACAGCCTTTCAAACATGGCTATCATCCCAATGTCCTGAATTTGTGCAATTTTTTGGGTACTATGGGAAAAAATATCTAAAGTCAGTTTAGGAAGACCTTATTGAAATTTCTCCTCATTCCTGAAATGCAAGCAAATCCCATAGTAATTCATGAGTTTTGCTAGTTCCAGGTATTCTTATTATAGCATGAATTGTCTTCTGTCAGAAGCTTGTTCAGCTCCGTTTTTGAGTGTCTGTCAGGATCCCATACTTAGCATATGTTGATGTAATCTGTCACTGGGCTGATGGCACTCAAAAGAAATGCTTCTTGTCATTTGTTTGAATTCATGGTGGCTCAGTGATTAGCACTGCTGCCTCACAGCACCAACGACCTGAATTCGATTCCACCCTCAGGTGACTGTCTGTGTGGAGTTTGCACATTCTTCCCCCGTCTGTGTGGGTTTCCTCTGGGTGCTCCAATTTTCTCCCACAGTCCAAAGATGTGCAGGCTAGGTGTATTAGCCATGTGAAATGTGAGGTTACAGGGACTGGGTGGGGGGGCGGTCTGGTTGGGATGCTCTTCAGAAGGTTGGTATGGACTCGATGGGTGGAATGGCCAGCTTTCACACTGTCGGGATTCTATCATTTAATCACAATATATTTTATGCTATGCTTGTTACTCTTGCGATCCTTATCTAGCCCATCACTATCGTATTGTGAACAGTGATGGCTAGCATTCATATTGAATTTATAGTATGGAAGAAAAATCTGAAGTTTGTTTCGCAAATGTTTAGTTTTTCTGTTGTGAATTAACTTGATATCTGAAAGTAAGATAGACTTTGAAGAACTATCACAAAAGTATTTAAAGTCATTTCAATAAATCCTTTTCCAAAAAAAAAGTTCAGATTTATGCATAGTCATTGATTTTTTTTTTTAGCTAAAATTTAAGATTGAGATTATTTTAATATATCAGTATTTTTATATATTGCATAATTTTAATGTTTAGAATGAACAGAATTTAAAATGGCAATGTTGCATTTTTGTGTTAAGAGCACAAAAGGAAAAAAATCAAATTGAACAGTGTAAAATTTGCCAAAAAGGACTTTTACTTTGAGGCAGGAATTGTATTCCATCACCAGGAGGCAGTATTCAATACAAATTTGACAGCAATATCAGTGGATTATGAAATGAAATTGAGACATTTTTTGAAGTATATGCTTTAGCACTTGTAATGAAATGCTTACAATTTCCCTCTTTGACCAGGACTGTACATATCTGCTGTACAAGCTCTTTAAAAATCTCCCAGCCGTTGATTCTGAAATATGTGTTGCAATATGCTTCCCCTTTTAATTTTTGTATGCAATACTTGCACAATACTTGTAAATGCAGTACAGTCTTTTCCATGTCAAAAGGGCCAGATTTTGCTAGAGTGTGTACATTGGACATTTTCTTTTTGGCATATTTAACTTTGTGTCATTTTTACCCACCAAATTGCTGAAAATGTGCACTGATGCCACTGCAAGGGCAACTGGAACTTAAGCGAACAATGAATGAACAGGCTATTTTTTTAATCAATGTGATTCAAGTATTCAGATATAAACTGAAGGTGGGTGAATTAAAATTTGTTCACTGTCAAAGCAGATGTGGAGAAACATGAAAGATTGAAAGAAAAATTGTAAAGAAAAATGCAATATTTGACATTTTGAAAAATTATAACCATTGGCAAACTGAATAACACTCGACACTTATAATTGTTCACTGTCTGGCCAAGAGAAGTTCATTAACAGTCATTTACAGTACTTGCATTATTGAGAGGATACTTGTGCGGTTAATTATTAAACTTGACCTTCAGTAGAGAGACTTAATATGCAAATGTGAACACTGTCAAAATTATGGGAATGTTATGTACAAGGTAGCATCTTTACAATTCATGGACATTTTATCCTTTTTGACAAGTTGCTGGCTAATTTGTGTATTTATTCAGATATTGTCACTTTTTTAAGTGAAATTCTGCCCGTAGTGTTTGTGCTAAGTTGATAGGGTTAACAAAATCATGTGATGTGTCTTTACTGAATCAACGCAAGTATTGTAACAATCTAAATTGAATCTGAGGAAACAAAAAAAATCAAATGACTTTCTAAATGCAGCAATAACATTAATTTCATGTAGTCAATTACACCTTTTTTATGTAGCAACATTTTCTGGTTGTTGCAGAATTGCAATCTGTATAGTTATAAAGTGAACATTTATAGCAAAACATTTTCAGAATGAAGTTGTATAAACTTGAATAAAGGTTTAATGATATTACCTTTTATTCAAGCCTATCTCATGAAATGAATTGTTAAGTGGTGAGGGAAGAATTGCATGAGGTGGATGTCTCCAAGGATTTGTTAGCAAGGGTAAATGAAAGAATTCAGTGATGCTAATGCCATGATGTGATGGGTAGATTTTCTCTTGTTGGAGATAATCATTGCCTAGCACTTGCTTGGCACTAATATAACTTGTCATTTGTCAGCCCAAGCCAGGACATTGTCCTGGTCTGGCTGCATTTGGACATGCACTGCTTCAGTATCTGAGGAGTTGTGAATGGTGCAACCATCAGCAAACTGGTCACTTTCCATCTTGTGATGGGGAGAAGGGCACTGATAAAGATGCTGAAGATGGTTGGGCTTAGGATATGAGCTTAAGGAACTCTAGCAGAGGCATTCTGAAACTGAGATGACTGCCCTTCAGCAACCACAACCATTGTTCTTTTTGCGCTTGGTATGACTGCAAACAGTAGAGCATTTTTCTCCCTAATTCCCATTGACTCCGAGACAACAAGGTGCAGGGCTGGATGAACACAGCAGGCCAAGCAGCATCATAGGAGCAGAGAGGCTGACGTTTCGGGCCCAGACCCTTCATCAGAAAAGGGGGAGGGGAAGGGGGTTTTGAAATAAATAGGGAGAGAGTGGGAGGCAGATAGAAGATGGATAGAGGAGAGGATAGGTGGAGAGGAAACAAACAGGTCGAAGAGGCGGGGATGGAGCCAGTAAAGGTGAGTGCAGGTGGGGATTTAGGGAGGGGACAGGTCAGTCCAGGGAGGACGGACAGGTCAAGGGGGCGGGATGAGGTTGGTCGGTAGGAGATGGAGGTGCGGCTTGAGGTGGGAGGAGGGGATAGGTGGGAGGAAGAACAGGTTAGGGAGGCAGGGACGAGCTGGACTGGTTTTGGGATGCGGTAGGGGGAGGGGAGATTTTGAAACTTGTGAAATCCACATTGATACCATTGGACTGCAGGGTTCCCAAGCGGAATATGAGTTGCTGTTCCTGCACCCTTCGGGTGGCATCGTTGTGGCACTGCAGGAGGCCCAGGATGGACATGTCATCTGAGGAATGGGAGGGGGAGTTGAAATGGTTCGCGACTGGGAGGTGCAGTTGTTTGTTGCGAACCGAACGTAGGTGTTCTGCAAAGCGGTCCCCGAGTCTCCGCTTGGTTTCCCCGATGTAGAGGAAGCCACACCGGGTACAGCGGATGCAGTATACCACATTGGCAGATGTGCAGGTGAACATCTGCTTGATGTGGAAAGTCGTCTTGGGGCCTGGGATGGGGGTGAGGGAGGAGGTATGGGGGCAGGTGTAGCACTTCCTGCGTTTGCAGGGAAAAGTGCCAGGTGTGGTGGAGCTGGAGGGGTGTGTGGAGCGGACTCCACTTCTTCCTGTCCCGCAGGCCCGACCAGTCCCCCTCCACTGATACCCTCATCCGCTCAGCCGAACTCGTCCTCACACTCAACAACTTCTCTTTCAATTCCTCCCACTTCCTACAGACAAAGGGGGTAGCCATGGGTACCCGCATGGGCCCAAGCTACGCCTGCCTCTTTGTAGGTTACGTGGAACAATCCCTCTTCCGTACCTACACCGGCCCTAAACCCCACCTCTTCCTCCGTTACATTGATGACTGTATCGGCGCCGCCTCGTGCTCCCACGAGGAGCTCGAACAGTTCATACACTTCACTAACACCTTCCACCCCAACCTTAAGTTTACCTGGACCATCTCTAACACCTCTCTCCCCTTCCTGGACCTCTCTGTCTCCATATCGGGCAACCACCTAGAAACCGATATTCATTTCAAGCCCACCGACTCCCACAGCTACCTAGAATACTCCTCTTCCCACCCACCTTCCTGCAAAAATGCTATCCCCTATTCCCAATTCCTTCGCCTCCGCCGCATCTGCTCCCAGGATGAGGCATTCCACTCCCGTACATCTCAGTTGTCCTCGTTTTTCAAGGACCGTAACTTCCCCTCCTCAGTGGTCGAGAACGCCCTCAACCGTGTCTCCCACATCTCCCGCACCTCATCCCTCACACCCCGTCCACGCAATAAAAACCAAAAAAGAATCCCCCTCGTCCTCACGTACCACCCCACCAACCTCCGGATCCAACGCATCATCCTCCGACACTTCCGCCATCTGCAATCCGACCCCACCACCAAAGACATCTTTCCCTCCCCACCCTTATCTGCTTTCCGGAGGGACAACTCTCTCCGTGACTCCCTTGTCCGCTCCACACACCCCTCCAGCTCCACCACACCCGGCACTTTTCCCTGCAACCGCAGGAAGTGCTACACCTGCCCCCACACCTCCTCCCTCACCCCCATCCCAGGCCTCAAGAAGACTTTCCACATCAAGCAGATGTTCACCTGCACATCTGCCAATGTGGTATACTGCATCCGCTGTACCCGGTGTGGCTTCCTCTACATCGGGGAAACCAAGCGGAGACTCGGGGACCGCTTTGCAGAACACCTACGCTCGGTTCGCAACAAACAACTGCACCTCCCAGTCGCGAACCATTTCAACTCCCCCTCCCATTCCTCAGATGACATGTCCATCCTGGGCCTCCTGTAGTGCCACAACGATGCCACCCGAAGGTTGCAGGAACAGCAACTCATA
>NW_025967038.1:0-11015 GCF_021869965.1 Rhincodon typus | reverse complement strand
GAAACGTCAGCCTTCCTGCTCCTATGATGCGGCTTGGCCTGCTGTGTTCATCCAGCTCTACACCTTGTTATCTCAGATTCTCCAGCATCTGCAGTTCCTACTATCTAAGGAGCCTTAGTGAAGTGCAACTTGTAGAGGGTTACACTGCTGCCTGTGCTGTGGTGGTGGAGGGAGTAAGTGTTGAAAATGGTGGATGGGGTGTCAGTCAAACTGGCTGTTTTGTCCTGAATGGTATTGAGCTTTTTGAATGTTGTTGGAACTGTTCTCATCCAGGCAATAGGGAATATTCCATCATACTTTTGACCTGTGCCTTCTAAATGATGGACAGGCTTTGGGGAGCCAGGAGGTGAGTTACTTGCTTCAGAATTCACAGCCTCTGTTCTGTTCTTGTAGCCACTGTATTTATATGGCTAGTCCATTCAGTTTCTGGCCAGTAGTAACCCACTGGATGTTGGTAGTCAGGAATTCGGAGATGGCAATTCTGTGAATGTTGAGGGGCAATGGTTAGATTTGTTTTTCTTAATGACGATTGTCGTTGCTTGGCAACTATGTGCTGCAGATATTATTTGCCACTTCTCAGTCCAAGCCTGGATGTTGCCCAGGTCTTGCTGCATATTGTATATGAACTGCTTCCAGTCTGAGGAGTTAAGAATGGTGCTGAACATTGTTCAATCATCAGTGAACATCCCACTTCTATCCTTTCATGATGATGAAAAGGTCAAAACCCTGAGGAACCCCTGCAGTGATTTTCCAGACTGAGATGATTATCCATCAACAACCAGAGGCTGTTTGTACCAGGTTTGACTTCACTAAGGGGAGAGCTTTCCCCGGTTCCTATTAACTTCAGTTTTGCTGGAGCTCCTTAATACCGAAATTGGTCGAATGCTGCATTTGTGTCCGATATCTCTCCCCACCCTAGATTCAGCTACTTTGTCCATATTTGGACAGTGAGCTAATTATTACTGATCAAGTGTACTTGATACCACTGTTGACAATCCCTTACATCTCTCTGAACAAGAGTAGACTGATGGAACGGTAATTGTCCAGGTTAAAATTTAAAAACAAATGATAATAGGATGTGGGCATCACAGGCTAAGCTAACATTTTAGTTTCCATCCTTACTTGCCCTGGTGAGCTGTCGTCTTGTACCCCTGTAGTCCTTGGGGTGTAGGGTCACACTCGTTGCTGTTAGGAGGGGGTGTTACAGACTTTTGACCCTGTGACAATCTAGTACTGAACATACCATTCCATGTGAGAATGATGTGTGGCTTGGAAGGGAACATGTGGATGGTGGTGTTTCCATCCATTTGCTGGCATTATCCTGCTAGGTGTTAGAGGTCACTGGTTTGGATTTGCCCAGCTTTTTGTGTAGGGGACAGATCTGTGCAATTTTCCACCTAGTCAAATAGTTGCCAGTGTAATGGTTGGAATCACTTGGCTATGGGCATATCAGATACTGGAATAGAAATGTTTAGTATTATTGTTGGTACGTTGTCAGGACCCAAAGCCTTTTGTGGTATCCAGTGCCTTTAACCTTTCTGTATATCGGGTGGAGTGAATTAAATTTGTTGAAGAATAACAACTGTGGTAGTGAGGACCGCTAATGGCTGGGTTGAATCATTTAGTTGGCACATCTGGCAGAAGACTGTTGCAAATACTTCTACCTTTTTTTGAACTGATGTGCTGTGTTCCCATCATTGAGGATGCAGATATTTGTGAAGCTGCAGCTTCCTTTTAGTTGCTTAATTGCCACCACCATTCACAGCTAGATGTGGCAGGATGACAGTGCGCTTGGGTTTGATCTGTTGGGGTAATTTTGCTCTATTGTATGCTGCTTCTGCTGTTTGGTAAACGGTGGACCTGTGATGTAGTGTGTCATGCTGCTGTTTACACGCCTGCCTGAATTCTTAATAAAACTAAGTTTGATCTTGTGGTGTGGTAACAGTAGTAGAGTTGGGTCATGAGATTCCAGTCGTTGCTAATGGACTGTAATGCATCACGGGTGCCCAGTTTTCAATTGCTTAATCTGTTGAAAGGCTGTCCTATTTAACACGGTGCAGCACCACATGACATAATGGGATATCCATGATGCTCCTAATGTTATACACTGCACATACTACCCTCCACGCAACAGCTAATATTCAACCTTGACATGAGCATTCTTTAAGTACTGCCAACATGCTTGCTTTTTCCTTACAGCGCTAGTACTTAACCAAAAGTAGTGGTGGTGGGGACATGACCATAGTCTTCCAAGTACAAACCTGTGTTCAAAAACAAAATACTGTGAATGGAGAATGTCTGAAATAAAAACAGAAAATGTTAAGTGGTATTTCCAACATTTTCTTTGCTATCTATTGAGCTCACAAACTAGCTTGCATGTTTATGGAATGGGAATTCTGTTCTGTTCTCAAATAGCTGGTTTATGGTTGGGAGACTGCAGAAACAACATAAGTGCAGTTAACTGAAACATTGTAGCATTAGCCAAAAGTCAGCTGCGCAGTTTTCCAAAATTATTGAGACTTGACCAAATTAACCAAAGGTGGCTGCAAAATCTCCAAAACCTATTTAGAGACTTGTCTTAATGGAGGGGCCATCCCTTTCAAATGCTGCTTCTATAGCTAGCTTCCTGAGTCTTCTACCTTTTTTTTGCTGTGTGAGATTAGTAATGAGCTAATCAATGTATCTTACTGTGGTTTTCTGAAAGGATGCTGAATCAAATGCAGGACACCTATATGATATATTTTTGAATCACACTGCCCAGAAATGTTGTTACACACCTCAGGAGCACATGGGACTTGAGCCCAGGCCTCCTGGCTCAGAGGTAGGAACACTGCCACTACACCACAAGTGCCCTAAGATACCTATTTGAATATTATAGTTAATACTCATTTCAGGTGACTGCTAGGATTGCCTAAACACCACTCAGACTTATAAGTTGGCACAGAATATTTAGATTACTGAATGGTAGAGCAGGCTCAAAGGTCTGAATGGCCTATTCCTGCTCCTATTTACTATGTTCTTAAAAGTCAGTTCTATCTAGAATAAAGCAAAGTAAAATTGAAGGGAAAATTTAGCATTTAAATGTAGTTAATTTAATATTAAAAATTTCTTCCTGACGTGCATATGCACCATGCCTTGATGTGCCCTAGGCCTCAATTCCTCTTTCGTGCAATCTGTTCATAGCCATTAACACTTTCTGTTTCCATGGCTGCTGCCAGACCTGCTGCATTTCACTAGTATTTTTATTTCCGATTTCCAGCTCTACTGTATTTTGCTTTTATTAATCAGCGTGGTGAATTTGCTTTCAATCTGAATACTTTTTAAAAATTGCTTTCAGCTCTCATTCAATATAAATTATATTGGTGAAATGGAACAGATGAGTCACTGCTATATTAGAAAGTCTTTTCATATTTTTGTTTGGCCTGTTGATTTTTTAAAAAATCTGACACTTTTTGTAGTAAGAGCAATACACACCACTTGTACAAAATAGCAGCTAGAGTAGGTCATTCAGCCCTTCAAGTTTGCTCTGACATTCCGTATGATCATGGCTGTTCATCTGACTGAGTACCCTATTTCCACTTTCTTTCCATGCCCTCATATCATTTTAGCCCTAACAACTAGACCTGATTTTGAACTTTCTTTCATTGTTGCAGAAAATAATGACGGATATGTTGATGTTTTCTTTTAGTGCATGGACCCATTTTAACATTTTTTTTCTTTTGAATTTAATGTATTTTTGACCTATTGGTTTAGAGTGAAAATATGTATATTTGCTGTTAAAACCTGTTTTATTCTTAATCATTTTTTCCAGAGTATTTGATTCCTTATTGATTATCATTTGCATGAAAATTAATTAATTGCCATCTTAATAGTGGAAATATTAGGGTAGTGATGGAGGAATCCAACTTCCTCAGCATTAATCGGGTAGTCATGGTGTGAAAGGTTTAGAGTGAGCAGAATTTTTAACGTGCAACCAGGAGAGCTTTTTGTTAAGGCAGTGTGTGGAAGGCCATACAAGAGAGTGGGCAGTCCTGGACTTAATTTGGTTGAAGTATCACGTGGGAGAGCATTTTGCAGGCAGCGATCATAACTCGGTTACATTCAAAATTTTGATGGTAAAGATCAAGGGATGGGCACGAAATCAAAGTTCTCAACTGGGGGAAGGCTGATCTTAAGATCGGGTATGGGTACAAGGTACGATTTGGCCAGAGTGGGCTGGGAGCCAATACTTTTAGGTAAATCTGTGTCAGTGGGATGCATTCAAGAAGGAAACAGGAAGCGCACAGGGCCAGTATGTTCTAATAAAGACAAGGATTGGACCAGCAAATCCTGTGAACTTTGGATAAGAGACATTACGGCAGATACCAAGGACTCAATTCAGCTGAATGTGCAAAAGATGTAAAAGATTATCAGGAAAGCCAAACAGGGCATGAAATAATAATGTTGGTTAAAATAAAGGAAAATCCAAAGTTATTTTACAAGTACATTAAGGACAATAGGATGACTAGGGAAAGAGTAGAGTCGATTTAAGGACTGCAGTGGTAATTTATGTGTAGAGCCAGAGGATGTGGGTAAAGTTCTGAATCAATACTTGTGAGGGAGTATAGAAATTAGGGTGAAGGTCTGTGATACAATTAAAGAAATTTGCATAGAGAGGAGGTTCCGAGTGGTCTGGCAAGCTTTAAAGCAGAGACAGCTCCAGGGCCAGGTTAAATGTATCCAGTCTGTTATGAGGCAAGGGAGAAAACAGCAGGGGTGTTGGTAAAAAATTTTCAGTTCCTCCCTGGCTGCAGTAGAGGTGCTAGAGAACTGGAAGATAGTGAATGGGGTTCTGTCATTTGAGAAAGGAGCAAGAGATAAGCCAGGAAACTATAACCACAGTGGTAGGGAAATTATTGGAAGCCGTTCGAGGGACAGAATTAATCTGTGCTTGGAGAGGCAGGGATCGATGAAGAACAGAGAGCATGGTTTTGTTAAGGGAAGGTCTTCTCTGACCAACTTGATTTGAATCTTTCAAAGAAGTACCCATATATGTAGATGAGGGCAATACATTCAACGTAGTCTAGTCGAACTTCAGCAAGGCTTCTGAAATGGTCCTGCATGGCAGACTGACAGTGAAGGTAAGAGTTCATGGGGTCCAAGGAAATCTGGCAAATTGGATTCAGAATTGACCAAGTGGCAGAAAGTAGAAAGGTGATGGTTGAGCGGTGTTTTTATGCCTGGAGGTCAGTGACAAGTTTGGTCTGCAGGAATCAGTGATGGGGTCCTTGCTGTTTGTGGTGTATGTTTATAAATGGCTCAGACTTGAATATAGGGGGGTTGATCAGTAAGTTTGTGAATGTTATAAAAGTTAATGAGGTAGAAAGTAGAAAAACTTTAAATTACAAGAGGATATAGATGGGCTGATCAGTGGCAAATGGAATTCAATCCAGATAAGTATGAGTTGATGCACTTGGGCAGGCCAGACAAGGCAAGGGAATTCATGATGAACGGTAAGATCCTGGTAAGCACTGAGGATCAGAGGAACCTTGGTTTGCATATCCGCTGTTCCTTTAAGATAGTGGGACAGGTAGATAAAGGGATTAAGAAGGTTTCTAGGGTAGCTGCCCTTTTTAGTCGAGGAATAGAATTTAAGAGCAGGGAGGTTATGCCGATACTGTAAAGAATGTTGATTAGGCCCCAGCTAGATTAATGTGTGCTGTTCTGGAATCTAAATTATGGGAGAACCAAAAGAGTTGAGAGTATTTTAAATTGAATTTTCAAACTTAAATTTTAAATACCTGTTTATGGTGGAAGATACTCTGAGCATTCCATAAATACTGAAGAATATGGGGGAGGAATCCAGTATCAGCACTAGAGAAGTCAGACAAACAAATGGGGCGAAAGGGAGATAATTTCTCTGGCCCTGATGGATTGCATTCAGGGATCCTAAAAGAGATAGCTATGGAAATAGTAGATGCATTCGTTTTACTTTTCCAAAAATGCTTGGATTTTGGGGAAGTACCAGAGGATTGGAAAATTGCTAATGTGACACTCCTATTCAGCAAGAGAAGAAGGCAACAATGGGTCACTATAGGCTGATTAGCCTACACCTAATCTTGGAAAAGTATTATAATCAATTATTAAGGAAGTAATGGTAGAACGTTTGGAAAATCATAATCTTATCAAGCAGAGTCAGCATAGCTTCATGAAAGAGAAGTCGTGTCTGACTAATTTATTAGGGTTTTTCAAGGAAGTCTCAACCAGAATGGTTAGAGGTGAACCAACCAGTAGATGTGTTGTGTTGTATTTGAACTTCCCGAGGTGTTTGACAAAATATCTTAGAAAAGGTTAAGTCTTTAGAAAGAGCTCACAATGTTGGCAGAGGTATAAAGGCATAGATAGAAAATAGGCTCATGGGCAGGAAATAACGCGTGGGGATAAGGGGTTCTTTTTCAGTTTCTCACCTGCGAACAGTGGAATTCCACAGGGATCAGTGCTGGGACAACAGTTGTTTACAATGTATGTTATGACATGGGAGGGGAGCATTGGGGGGAAGCCAGTTTTGTAGATGACACAAGAACAGGTGGAAAAGCAGGTTGCGAGGGGCATACAAACAGTTTACAGTGAGATATTGGTACGTTAAGTAAGTGGGCAAATGCTGGCAAATGGAGTATGTGGGAAAATGTGAAGTTGTTAATTTTGGAAGGGAAAACAAAAGAACAGAGTATTTAAATAAAGAAAAGATGCAACACAAAGGGACTTGGGGGTACTTGTGCATGAAACACACAAAGCACACAGGTGCGACAAGTAATCAAGTAGACTAATGGAATGTTGAGGGAGTTGGAATTGTAGGGAAGACTTACTGCAACTAACCAAGGTGCTGGTGAGACCACATCTAGAGAACTGTGAGCAGTTTAGGTCCAATTATTTATGGAAAGATATTGTTGCATTGGAGACATTTCAAAGAAGATTCACTGGGATGATCCCTGGTACGGAGGGATTGTCTTATGAGCAGTGGCTAAACCGGGTGGGACTGTTCTCATTGAGATCACTTCATTCTTCTAAACTCTATTCAAAATGAGATTCTTAACAGGCTTGACAGAGCCTGATGTACTTATGTAAGGTATGATTTGTCTCGTTAGCATGCAAAACAGTACTCTTCACATGTGACAATAATAAATCAAATCAAAATAAATGCTGAGAGGATGTTTCCCCTCACGGCAGAGTTTAGGAGCAGAATAAAAAGGCGCCAATTTAAGACTGAGATGAGGAGAAATTTCTTCTGAGGGTTGAGTCTTTGGAAATCCTCACAATGGGTAGACTCCTTGTGTACATTTAAGGCTGTGATAGTTAAATTCTTGATTACTTAGAAATTGAGGGTTATGGGGAAAATGCAGAAAAATGGATATGAGGAATGTTGGATCTCCAATGATCTTATTGAATGGCGCAGCAAACTCAAGGGGTCGAATAGTGTACTTCTTTTCCTATTTCTTATGGTCCTTTGTGGGGGATGTGATAAGCCTGGAGGGATTGCAGAGGTGATTTACCAGGTTGCCTGTGCCAGCGACATTTAGTTATGGAGGGAGATTGGACCGACTGGGCATGGTTTCCTTGAAGCAGAGGAGGTTGAGGGAGGACATGATTGTTATGTATAAAATTGAGGGGCGTAGACAACAAGAAACTTTTCCCCTTGGTGGAGGGATCAATGATCGGGGGCATAGATTTAAGGCAAGCGACAGGAGGTTTAGACAGGATTCTTTCACGATATTATTTCACTCAAATAGGTGTTGAGAATGTAGAACTTATTGCCTGTAAAAACCCTCATCATATTTAGGAAGTATTCAGATGTATGCCTTGGTATCGCAAGTGTGTGAGGCAATGGGCCAAATGCAGGAAAATGGGATTGGAATAGTTAGGTGGTTGTTTTTGACTGGCACAATCTCAATTGGGTGAAGGGCCTTTTGCAGTGCTACAGACCTCTATGACTCTCTGACTATGACTAATACCCTACCCAAGTGATTGCACTCAATTATACAGGTGACTAGGATTAATTGAATTGCTTGCTGAAAGATCTGGGACAGACTGGATGGTCTAATATCTTCCTGCTGTGCAGTATAGTTCTTGGTTTCAATACAGGTGCGTTTTATCATGTAGTGTTGGCAAGCATATGGGCTTATCCTGCTCCTATTTAATTTGCTGTGCACCATTAGGGAATTTTTAACATGGGCTGTTTGATATTGGTTACCTGTGGGAACTCTGGATAACTTAATAAAAACTGAAAGAACTGTGGATGCTGTAAATCATCTCTGAGGAAGGGTCACTGGACCCGAAATGTTAACTCTGATTTTTCTTCACGGATGCCGTCAGACCTGCTGAGCTTTTCTAGCAACTTGTGTTTTTGTTGTTGTCTCCGGATAACTTTCCTTGCTAAACTGTTCCAGTTCTTGTCACTCTTTGGAGTACTGCAGCCATCCTTGGCACATCCAATATCCTTTAGAGCAGAAAATCTACCATTCTTGATCAAGCCGGACTCTGTGATTTCACACCCACAACACTGTGGTTGATTCTTAGCTACACTCAGTTCAAGGGCATCTCAGAATTGCAACAAATTCTGACGTTGCCAGCAATGCCCACATCTTTTGAAAGAATGAAGAAAAATATTTAGCCATCTTGGCAAGATGAGTTAACTCTCTAAATGAATAACCATTGAGCCTGATGCCTTCTTAAGGGAGAGATGAGCTTTTTCTTTTACACAACCTGGATGTCCTAAAGTGTTTCACAGTTAAAGGATTTTTTTTTTGAAGTGGAGGGTCACTGTTGCTACATTAGAAATGACAGCCAGTTTGTACACAGCAAGTTTCCAAAAACATCAATGAGGTAATAACTAGACTTGTTAAAAATGATGTTGATGAAAGATAAATATTGGCCTGTACAATGCTTTCTAATTTTTTGAATAGTATCATGGCATTTTTTTTAACGTACTACTGAGAGGACAGACTAGGCCTCACTTTAACATCTTATTCAAAATACTTCTTTAGTCACTGACTCAAATACTTCCTGAATAATATTGCTGAGCCATTTGGGAACCTTGTTTTTATTATGTAAAGTAGTAGTAAAAGCTCTATTTTAAAAAAAAAACGCGTGTGCTAAGTGAACACAGATGGCAATTCTCATAAAAAGAAATATTTTGGGAAACCTTAGCAGTGCGTCATGATTTGAAGCCAAAAACTCATTTTAAATATGGACTGCATGTCTCTCAATTTTACGGCCTTTTAGGCACACTCCAGTATAAATAAAATCTATGTGACTTCATTCTCAAAATGTTATCAACCGCTTTCGAACTGCTTTTGGAATATGTAATTGATTTCTGGTGAGTTTGTTTTCTTACAAATGATGAAAATGTTGATTCCTGTCAATTGTTCCTCAACTGTGTGCCCGGCTGGAATCACCTCCCAGATTCTAGTTCAATTGCGAATTTTACAGTAATTATTCTTGGATGTTTTGTTGTAGGGATGGCAATAAATGCTGGCGTAGCCAATGATGCCCTTATCCCATGACTGAAATAAATCCAAAATAAAATTTCTTTTATTCTGGATTTCTCAGTATCTGCTTCTGTAGCTAATCTAAACCTTACAGTACCCCAAATATTCCCCTACTAATACTTGATCCACCTCATACCCAAATATCCAGTTCAGCAGTGCCCCTTTCCCAGACTAGAAATGCACTGTTATAAAAGAATTCCCCAAAATACAGTGTAGAAACTCTCGCTGTTCTCTGCCCTTTGCAGTGCTACTATCTCTCATTCTGAAGAATCAAAAATTCACAGAACAGTTGAACCTTTTGGTCCATGCCTGTGCTGACCCTCTGAAGGAGCAATTCATTTAATGCCAGACCTAACCTTTTTCCCCTGTAGCTTATTGCCCATGCTTCCTCCTCAGATAATCCAGTTCACATTCTATTGAACTGGCCTCAGCTGTGCACACACTCATGTAGTGCATTCCAGATCTCGACCACGTGCTCTGTGAAAAGGTTTCTCCTCTTGTTGGCATTATTATTTTTGCCAAGTGCTTTAATTCTGCGCCCTCTTGTTCTCAATGCTTGCACCAAAGCGAACAGTTTCTTGATATCCATTCTGTCCACACACACTCATGATATTGCCTGCTGCTATCAAACCTCCTCTCAACGTTTTCTCCAATGAGACGGTGTAACTTCTCCAATCTATTGACATAACTGAAATTCTAATCCCTGGAACGACATTTGTAAATCTTTTCTGTGCTCCCTCTAAAGCCTTTGCACTCTTCCTTAAGTCAAATTTGGACTTTCCCATTATAACTACTTTACATTTCTTGCACTTCTCTGTAATTTCCTTTTTAAATTTGTCCACAGGTTGGTGGACTATAGATGACACCGGGCAATATAATTATACTTTGTGACAGTGTTCCTTCGCTCAAAACAATTTAATTTTGTTCTAGACTGTTCAGAGACATCTCCTCTCTCCAGCACTAAAATATTCTCCTTAATTGAGACGTAATAACTTGTATCCAGAAATATTTAATACCCAGTCCTAAATTTCTTTGGTGAAGTCTGTAATTGCCACAGTGTCATATTTCCATGCTCTATTTATATTTGCAACTGACCAATCGCACTCTGCATCTGCATACTTACACTGTAGTCCACATTTAGACTTAATTACTTTCCATCTTACAAGTTACTGTTACTTATATTATGAACCAGACCTCTCAAATTATATGAAAAAGATGGCCTAGATCCCAATTGTTTTTTATTTTTAAAGCCAAGTATAAGGTGTTGTGTTCTGAATGCAATTCAATTGGTGAGACTACCAGGCTTGAAGCAAAACACACATGATTCTTACTTTACAGTTAAAATGCAAACAAAAGAAGAAGAAATTGGAATAACCCAACTCTATTGGAAGACTTAACAGAATAATATATTATTTCACTGCTAAATAGCAACTGTTCCAAAATAGTAACATCCTGTAAAGACACCATTGGCAAAGGCAAATTTGGTAAAAT
>NW_025967037.1:0-25805 GCF_021869965.1 Rhincodon typus | reverse complement strand
TAATGTATTTAGCATTGTATTGGTAGATCACTAAGTGATATATAATGCACATTATTATATTTTTACATGTATTATTGGCAGATATGTCTGGTAAGAACAATATTTCTCTATTACGGTTCTGTATTCCTAAAGAAACAACAATGAACACCAATACTTTATATTGTGGTAAAGTAAGAAAAGTAATATTACTGAGTCCAAAGGAGTATTGCCATAGATGTCTTCAAGGTAATGCTATTCTAAATGACAGTTTGAGCACAAACAGAGGCTTGGGGACCACTTTGCAGAACACCTACGCTCGGTTCGCACTAAACAACTGCACCTCCCAGTCGCGAACCATTTCAACTCCCCCTCCCAATCCTCAGACGACATGTCCATCCTGGGCCTCCTGCAGTGCCACAACGATGCCACCCGAAGGTTGCAGGAACAGCAACTCATATTCCGCTTGGGAACCCTGCAGCCCAATGGTATCAATGTGGACTTCACAAGCTTCAAAATCTCCCCTCCCCCTATCGCATCCCAAAACCAGCCCAGCTCGTCCCCACCTCCCTAATCTGTCCTTCCTCCCACCTATCCACTCCTCCCACCTCAAGCCCCACCCCCATCTGCTACCTACTAACCTCATCCCGCCCCCTTGACCTGTCCGTCCTTCTTGGACTGACCTATCTCCTCCCTAACTCCCCACCTACACTCACCTTTACTGGCTCCATCCCCACCTCTTTGATCTGTCTGTCTCCTCTCCACCTATCTTCTCCTCTATCCATCTTCAATCCGCTTCCCCCTCTCTCCCTATTTATTTCAGAACCCCCTTCCCCTCCCCCAATTCTGAAGAAGGGTTTAGGCCCGAAACGTCAGCCTTCCTGCTCCTGTGATGCTGCTTGGCCTGCTGTGTTCATCCAGTTCTACACCTTGTTACCTCTTGAGCACAAACAAGATTATTTGAGATGGAGAATAGTGATGTTCGAGTTGATGAATAACGATATTTTCAGGCTATTTGTGGAGTCTGATCATCTATACAGGGAAATCATTTGAGCTTGCTTGTTTTTTAATACATCTTCAAGACAATTCAAAATTCAGCCATGTGAAGAAAAGGCAAAAGTCACATTTTTAAAACTTTCTGTTTAGAAACATGAAGTTATTTTATTTTTCCTGACATGGCTGTTGTGGGCTTGCAAGAGAAAATGGCTTTTCCACAACAGAAGAGTCCTGAGGCACTCTTGAAGAACCAATTCTTGAACATATGTGTCCTATTAGAAGAGAAAGACCTAGAAATTGATTCATGCTGGCATCATCGTACAAACTAGGCACTATGATCATTTCCAGAATGGGAACATGTAAATATGTGGCACACCTGATACAGGGCCTTGGCTCTTGTTTACATAAAGTCAGTGAACTGCAAAAGCCTGCTGGGCATCACATGGTAACTCACCCACAAAGACAATTTCAATCCCATGTAGCGCCTGGATGGAAAATGTAGATGATAATTGGGAGTGACGGGGATGATGATCAGAAAAGGAGAGAAGCCATTGAAAGGGAGTAAAGCAATAGGAAAGGAGCTGAGTGGGGGCTGGTAACTGTTTAAGGCATTACAATGAAGCAGAAATGAAACTCCTCTACCTCCAAACTCTACATTCAGGTCTGTATATCTTAGAAAACTTATTTTTTTCAGCACCAAATTCAGGCATTTGGGCAACCCAATTTTGCAAAGGGAGTCTCAAAATTGTATAGCGAAAGGGCCTAATGACTGCTCAGATAAATTCTTGCTTTTCCTCAATGTGGTGTATTCTAGCATTTAATATCTACTTCACCCACTGTATTGGATGCTCAGGTATTTATTTTGTGCCTGATAAGCATGGATATGCTACTGAATATTTAGGTAACTGCCTCGTTATAATGAAGTTTTATTATACAGAGACAGAAATGGTGTGAATATTTTGAGATTACACAAACATTGCAATACAGAATGCCAAAATAATTTGAACAAACCACTGTAATAAAAAAGGATATTCGTGTGTCATTGCGCGAAGTGCCACTTTTCTCACTGGATGATTATGTGCAAACAAAAAGAGAGACTTCTGGCAGCTGAAACGAAACAAGTACTGGGCGTTGAATCTTGTGGATAGCACACAGAAGGTCTGAAAAGATAAAAGATAAAAATGAGGAGAAATGTCAACAGCTGTGCAGCATTACTCATAGATTGTTGGCATGTGATAAAAAGAGTTAAGCAAACATTTCCGATGTTATAATAAGTTGCCAGCAGAACCTCCCATCACCGAATTTCTCCCTGAACATATGTTTGTAAATCTTTATAATTTATTATATTGTATATAATTGAAGCTTCTAGATCCACTGCATGTTCATAGTGCATGAAAAAGCACAGTTTATGTCAAAGGGTCAAATGAGTAAAATGTAATTTAGGCTCCAAACAGACTTTGCTGTCAGAATTCCTTGTGCAGCCAGGGAGAACCAAGTAACTCAAAGTCAGAAAAAATAAGAAGTGTAACTAAGGTCCTTTTCATGGTTTACTCTTTAAAAGAACATTGTGTTGAGTTTGTTGATTTATTTTTATAATGTATAATAACTATAGTGCAACAGTTACAATTCAAAACTTGTGTATACATGGGTGCAAGGTTTGCAAATCAACATCCCTGAATGTATGGTTTTCAGGCAGCATATAGAATAGAAGAAAGATGGTGGTGTCAGGCATTTAGGTATAGCATTGTTTGTTGAAGAATAACTATGAGGAGGTATATTGTATTAAATGAAGCATCAAAGTAGGCCATATGGTTTGAGATACAAGAGGCAGTCACACTTCCATGTGTATACTATAGACCCACAAGTTGGGACAAAGTTTAAGAAGTGAATACTGAGGTAAATTTCTGAACTCAAAAACGATAGGAGATTAATATTCGGAGGCAACTTCCCAAATATCATTGGGTTACAAACATTAGATGCAGCGGACATAACATTCTTGAACTGCATTCAAGAAAACCGTTTCAGCCAGCATGTAAAAAGCTCAATGAGACAGGTCACATTTCTAGACTTTTCCTTTAACTTTACAAAGGAGAACGATGATAGAGGCATCCTAATTAAAGTGGGCAAGTGTTAACTATTAGATAGAAAAATTATAAGAAGAAGAGAAGTACTGAAGGGCTGACTTATTGATGGTGGATAAATGACCAGGAATTGCATCTCAGGCTGTAAAGGAAGCTGAGGAAAATATTTGATGCACTGAGGATAATTTGTCCATCCTCACTAGATACACTAGGTACAGACGAGTTGCCAAAGGATTGGAGGTTTGCAAATATGTACGTTTATTCAAATGGTTGCCTGCTAAGCAGTTATAGGGAAGTCAGTCTGACCTCAGTGCTGGGCAAATTACTGGAATTGAGCATTGAAAGATTCTTACCTGGAAAAGCACCAATTAGTCAGGGATAATTAGTATAGTATTGTTAAGTTCATGTCTAACTCACTTAATTGAATTTTTTGAGGAAGTAACAGGAAGACTGATGAGGGTAGTGCACTGGATGTTGTCTAAATAGATTTAGTAAGACATTTGTTCAGATTATACATGGCACACTTAAGAGGAAATAAAGCTCACAGGGTACAGGAAATATGGTGAGCTGAGTCCAGAATTGGCTGAGTGACAGGTAACAAAGGGATATGGTTGACAGATTTCTTTTGCAGATCAAAATGATTTCCAGTGGTGGTCGACAGCCTTTCGTTTGGGGTCACTTGCTGTTTTGTTATAGATTGTTGTGTTAGACTTCAATGTGAGAGGCTTGATTGGGAAATTTGCAGAGGAACAGAAATTAGTTGGGCAGTCATTAGTGAAGGGGGTGGCTAAAGAAAGAAAGCAATGTTTTAGTTAAGTGGTTGAAAAGTGGCAAATGGAATTCAATCTGGAGAAGAGTGAAGTTATACAACTGGAGAGGGCAAACAAAGCTCATGAATTTGTTAAAAGCACTGTGCTGTGGGGTATCACATTGCTCATGTTTGTTCAGAATCACACATATATTGCCTTCCACAGTCTATGTTGAATTCCTTGATGGATGATATGGGTGTAATTCAGCATCTCTTTTCTCATCTCGTTAGGATAATGATTCTATATTTACTGTACAAGATGCCACCTTGAGCTATCACTTCATTTCTGTAATACCCAAACCTGTAGGAGAGTAATAACTGAGTCTTTGATCCTTTCAGATCATCCTTTTAACACTATTTCCAGCAGCACTTGGAGAGTTGCATCTTGCTGTGCAGTTCACTTCATTTGAGTAAGACACAATGTTGTTTCTCATTGAATCTGGAAGATTTCATCTCTGCTTTGATATCCTTAACTTTCTTATAGGGATATCACCCCAGCAATGCATATCTGTTTCCCTTGCTCAGAGATAGCAAGAACTGCAGATGCTAGAGTCAGAGTCAACACGGTGTGGAGCAGGAGGAAAACAGCAGGTCAGACAGCATTGGAGGAGCAGGAAAGTCAATATTTCGGGTTTGGACCCTTCGTCAGAACTGTGGAGGGGGAAGGGAATTGGGACAGAAAAAGGGAGGAGGGATAGGGCTAGGGGAACGTAGGTGGGATGGTGATAGATGGATGCAGGTAGGGGTAGTAGGGATTGGTCAGTAAGAAGGGTGGGGTGGATAGGTGGGGAAGAAGATGGACAGGTTGTTTGCAGTCAAGGAGGTGGGGATGAGAGGGAGGGTTGGAAGTGGGATGTGGCTGGGGTGGGGAGATTTTAAAACTGATGAATTCTATGTTCAGGCCATCGAGCTGTAGGCTCCCGAGGTGGAATAGGAGGTGTTGCTCCTCCAGTTTGTGTGTGGTGTCATTGTGGCACTGGAGGAGGGCCAGGATGGACATGTCACCCAGGGAGTGGGAGGGGGAGTTAAAGTGGTAAGTGACCAGAAGGTGTTGTTGATTATTGTGTACAGAGGGCAGATGCTCCATGAATCAATCCCCAAGCCTGCACCCGATGGTGGGTGTGTCCAGAGTCAGAGGTCACAGTCTGAGGATTCAGGCAGATGATTTTGGATGGAGATGAGGAGGCATTTCTTCACCCAAAGAGTGGTGAGCCTGTGGAATACATTACCATTGGAAGTAGTTGATGCCAAAACATTGAATGTATTCAAGAGGTGACCAGATATGGCACTTGGAGCAAATGGGATCAAAGGTTATGGGGAGAAAGCAGGATTAAGCTATTGAGTTGGATGATCAACCGTGATCATGAAGAATGGTGGAGCAGGCTCGAAGGGCCAAATGGCATCCTCCTATCTGCTATGTTTCTATGTTTCTGTGTTTCTATGTTTGTCCTGGATGGTGTCAAGCTTGAGCGTTGTTGGTGCTGTACTCATCTAGGCAAGTGGGGAGTATTCCATCACACTCCTAACTATGCCTTCCAGGTAGTGGATAGGTTTTGGGGAGTCAGGAGGTGAGCTACTTGTTGCAGTATTCCTAGCCTCTGACCTGCTTTTGTAGCCATTGTGTTTATGTGACAAGTCTAGTTGAGTTTCTGGTCAATGATAACCCCCCAGGATATTGATAATGGGGGATTCAGTGATGGGAAAAACATTGAATGTCAAGAGAAGGTTGTTAGATTGTCTCTTATTGGTGATGGTCATAGCTTGGTGAATGTTACTTGCCACTTGTCAGCCCAAGCCTGGATATCGTCCAGATCTCATTGCATTTGAACATGGACTGCTTCAGTATCTGAGGAGTTGTGAATGGTGCTGAACGTTGCACAATCATTGGCAAACATCACCACTTCTGACCTTATGATGGAGGGAAGGCATTGATAAAGCAGCTGTAGATGTTTGGGCCAAGGATGCTACCCTGAGGAGCTCTTGCAGAGATGTCCTGGAGCTGAGATGATTGACCTCCAACAACCACAACCATCTTCCTATATGCCAGATATGACTCCAGCCACCAGGGGCTTTGTTCCCTGATACCCATTGATTTCAGTTTTGCTAGGGCTCCTTGGAGCCACACTTGGTTGAATGCAGCCTTTATGTCAAGGGCTGTCACTCTCACCTCACCTCTGGAATTCAGCTCTTTTGTCCATGTTTGAGCCAAAGCTGTATGGAGGTCAGGAGCTGAGTGGCCCTGGCTTAATCCAAACTTGGCATTACATTTTTGATCACAATTGGTTTTATTATATCGTAAGTCCTGAAATTCAGTCATACTTGTCAGCAAAGATGTACCAGATGTAACAACATTGCTAATCTGTTTAAAATAATATCCACATATTCATATTCAGTCTGCAATAGCTAAGCAAGGCCAGACTTAAACAGTATGGACATTGACTCATTAACCGTCCATGAGAAGAGATGAGGAGTTGCATGAACAAAGTGAAGCAGATGCTAGACATCTGAAATACTAAAAGAAAAACTGAAACGATTTAGCAGGTCAGGCAGCATTTATGAAAATTGAATCATGAATTAATGATGGGAATTTACTACTGCCCCTAGAGATGGGCTGGGAAATAATGTGGGCATAAAGTGGAGAGGAAAATTGCTGGATGGAAATGAACCCATTTGCCTTCCTGACTCATAAGTTAAATTAGGGGCAGGAAGGTTGAGGATGATCATCTCACTCAGAGGCCAAAGTGCCCCTTAAGTAGCTACTTAAGGATTTCATCTTACTGTTGGTGTTGTTCTACCAGGTGAAAACAATGCTATATGGATGAGCCTCCAGGTGAATCATGGCAGGTATGCTTATGGCTTGGTGTGGGTGTCATTCATTCTTGGCTGTTCTGAGCCTAATGGAGGATCCAACCAGAAAAAACAGAGAGATCCTTAGGAATCCACATCTCCGCTCTTGACAACAAAGGTCCTCCACACCCCCTCGCTGACTGGATAGGCTGACTAGCAGAAGATAGAGAATGGGTATAAATTGTCTTTTTTGAGGATAGAAGCCTATTTGCAACTAGTGGAATTCCATGGGGGTCAGTGTTGGGACCACAATTATTCATATTATACTTTAATGATCTGGACAAAGGAACTGAGGGCATTCTTACCACTTTTCCAAATGACACAAAGATAGGTAGAGGGACAGGTAGCATTGAGGAAATAAGGAGGCTGCAGAAGGACTTGGATAGGCTTGGAGTGTGGACAAAGAGGTGGCAGATGGAATACCATGTGGGAAAATGTGAGGTTATGAACTTTAGTGGGAAGGATAGAAGGTAGGCATGGAGAATATGTTTCCACCAGTAGGACAGACTAGGACCCGGGGGCATTGCCTCCGAGTGAAGGGACGACCCTCTAGAACTGAGATAATGAGAAATTTCTTTAGCCAGAGAGGAGTGAATCTGTGGAACTCATTGCCACGTAAGGCTATGGAAGTCAAATCATTGAGCGTATTTAAGACAGGGATAGGTAGGTTCTTGATTAGTAAGGAGATAACAGGTTACAATGAGAATGCGGTTCAGAAATATGATAGCCATATCGAATGGTAAAGCAGACTCAATGGACTGAATGGCCTAATTCTCCTACTATAACTTATGGTCTTATGAACAATGTTAGCAGATTATATCAACTTTGGGATTGGCAATCATTCTCATCCTGTTCCTGGCTGGGGAAGATACTTTGTTGTTGAAATTTTCCAAGCTGCTTGTCTTGTGCCTCAGATCATTGCAAACACATTGGTGAATCCTATTTCCTAGCCATGTCTACTTTTGCATTTACACGCTATGCATCAAATCTGATCAACAACACTTTTAACTTTCTCACAAGTTTAGGCATTCTTGTGTTTTAAATGACCTTTCACAGAGAGACAAGCTTGCACAAATTCAGCTAATCTGAGGTGACCAGCCCACAGCTTTGCCTAAATTCATGGCATCATTCTGTTGGATTTGCTATTCTGCTGGCAGGAATGGCTGAGAGCTTTGACACATTCAGAATTTAGAACTATTCACATATTGCTCATTACAATTTCTGTTTCTACCACATCAGTCCTCATCATTCACTGGATATCTATCAGTTCTATCTTGCTGGTAAATAGAAATAGTGTAATAATTATTTAATATTTCTTCATATCTCTATTGTTACATCGGATATTATCATTGGAGTCAAGATAGGAAGAAATCAGTTCAGTGAGTCAGGAGCAGTCTGAAATATTAGGGAATAAAAACCAAAAGAACTACGGATGCTGTAAATCAGGAACAAAAACAAAGTCGCTGGAAAAGCTCAGCAGGTCTGGCAGCATCTGTGAAGGAGAAAACAGAGTTAACGTTTCAGGTCCGGTGATCTGAGGAAGGGCCACCGGACCCGAAACGTTAACTTTGAAATATTAGGGACACCAGGACAGCCCTGAATTGGATCATGGCAAGGAGATGGAAGTGGATGGATTGGGATTGGGGATTATGAAGTTGGAGGACGTGGAGTGAAAATCTCCTGTGATCAGTAACAATATTGGGAATATTGGGAACATTAGCTTGATTCTCAGTGATTGGACCATCGTCCGAGGGGAGGCAAGAGGAAATGTCAGAGAGTCAATGTTGGACCTCTGCTGGGTTGACAAACTAACAACATTGCCACGTTTGTCAGCAGATTTGATAACAAAGTTAGGTTTGACTATTAAAGAACAGAGTAACACAATTTCAGTGGGAGGTAGGTTAAAATGAGAGACGAGGACAGAGAAATTGAGATGGCAAATGCAACAGTAGCAGTTTTCACCAAAGAAGGAAAGAGGCTAGAAGGAAAGTTTTAGCTGGAGAGAGAATTTTGAAAATGGGTGATGCGATTGACTAGGTGGGCACAGTGACACACTTTGTTAGATAAGAGGGCATGGTGGCAAAGGATATGGAAGATGTTTCAGCATTGTGTCAAGCTCAGAATTCATGAAAAATAATGAAGCTGAGGGTGTTCATTCAGGATCAGTGGGAGGAGAGTCCAAGGCTGTAATGAACATTTGTCAAGGATTAGATTGGAAAAAGAAATAGAGTCACAGGAAAGTGAAATGGAAGAAATACAGTGTGTATAGCAAATCCACCAATCAATTCATAGGTATCCGCTATGAATGGGTTTATGTTGTGAATATATTGGAAAGAGACATAGAAAAACAGTTTCTCATGAATGTGTGGGCAGTTCTTTTTACACTGTTCTAAACAAAAACTTTAACCAGGCATTGTTAAAATGTGCTGACACAACTGTATCAAACCAGTAGGTCATAATTAATTATATAAAAACATACAGACATTTGAGCTCCCTAAGGATTTAAAATTTAGTCTTGCTCCAATTTGTGTAAACAGTTAAAGATGAATTGCTTTTGATGTCTTGGGGAGTTCTAGATATGTAATGTATATTATTATAGTTGGCACTTAAAGATCATTCACACTGCATTTAATTTTGTTTTTAATATCTCATTGACTTGATGTGATAACAAGTATTAACCAGATGTTTCAAGAATGCTAACTGCTTCTCAAGCATGTATTAGAGGAAGAAACTGTTTGACAAGACTTCATGATACTCCGCCTAAGGACAACAGGGATATATGATTTTATTCTATATAAAATTAAAATCCACTCAGAATGAATTTGTATTTGTAACATTTCTTTCAGTCTTTTATCACTGCCAAAGCATTTAAATGAACAGCAATTGTTTGCATTTAGTAAACACAGTAAGAATGGGAAAATATCTCAGGCTGCGTTACAGGAATGTTGTCAAACAAAGTTCGACTTTGAGCTACATAGACAAGTATGGAAAGATTTTATTGAATCAGAGATAGTAGGAACTGCAGATGCTGGTGAATCCGAGACAACAAGGTGCAGGGCTGGATGAACACAGCAGGCCAAGCAGCATCATAGGAGCAGAGAGGCTGACGTTTCGGGCCAAGACCCTTCATCAGAAAAGGGGGAGGGGAAGGGGGTTCTGAAATAAATAGGGAGAGAGTGGGTGGCGGATAGAAGATGGATAGAGGAGAGGATAGGTGGAGAGGAAACAAACAGGTCGAAGGGGCGGGGATGGGGCCAGTAAAGGTGAGTGTAGGTGGGGAGTTAGGGAGGGGATTGGTCAGTCCAGGGAGGATGGACAAGTCAAGGGGGCGGGATGAGGTTAGTTGGTAGGAGATGGAGGTGCGGCTTGAGGTGGGAGGAGGGGATAGGTGGGAGGAAGAACAGGTTAGGGAGGCAGGGACGAGCTGGACTGGTTTTGGGATGCGGTAGGGGGAGGGGAGATTTTGAAACTTGTGACTCCCATAGCTACCTAGAATACTCCTCCTCCCACCCACCTTCCTGCAAAAATGCTATCCCCTATTCCCAATTCCTTCGCCTCTGCCGCATCTGCTCCCAGGATGAGGCATTCCATTCCCGTACATCTCAGTTGTCCTCGTTTTTCAAGGACCGTAACTTCCCCCCCTCAGTGGTCGAGAACGCCCTCAACCGTGTCTCCCACATCTCCCGCAACTCATCCCTCACACCCCGTCCACGCAATAAGAACCAAAAAAGAATCCCCCTCGTCCTCACATACCACCCCACCAACCTCCGGATCCAACGCATCATCCTCCGACACTTCCACCATCTGCAATCCGACCCCACCACCAAAGACATCTTTCCCTCCCCACCCTTATCTGCTTTCCGGAGGGACCACTCTCTCCGTGACTCCCTTGTCCGCTCCACACTCCCCTCCAGCTCCACCACACCCGGCACTTTTCCCTGCAACCGCAGGAAGTGCTACACCTGTCCCCATACCTCCTCCCTCATCCCCATCCCAGGCCCCAAGAAGACTTTCCACATCAAGCAGATGTTCACCTGCACATCTGCCAATGTGGTATACTACATCCGCCGAACCCGTGTGGCTTCCTCTACATCGGGGAAACCAAGCGGAGGCTTGGGGACCGCTTTGCAGAACACCTACGCTCAGTTCGCAATAAACAACTGCACCTCCCAGTCGTGAACCATTTCAACTCCCCCCTCCCATTCCGCAGATGACATGTCCATCCTGGGCCTCCTGCAGTGCCACAACGATGCCACCCGAAGGTTGCAGGAACAGCAACTCATATTCCGCTTGGGAACCCTGCAGCCCAATGGTATCAATGTGGATTTCACAAGTTTCAAAATCTCCCCTCCCCCTACCACATCCCAAAACCAGTCCAGCTCGTCCCTGCCTCCCTAACCTGTTCTTCCTCCCACCTATCCCCTCCTCCCACCTCAAGCCGCACCTCCATCTCCTACCGACTAACCTCATCCCGCCCCCTTGACCTGTCCATCCTCCCTGGACTGACCAATCTCCTCCCTAACTCCCCACCTACACTCACCTTTACTGGCCCCATCCCTGCCCCTTCGACCTGTTTGTTTCCTCTCCACCTATCCTCTCCTCTATCCATCTTCTATCCGCCTCCCACTCTCTCCCTATTTATTTTGGAACCCCCTTCCCCTCCCCCTTTTCTGATGAAGGGTCTAGGCCCGAAACGTCAGCCTCTCTGCTCCTATGATGCTGCTTGGCCTGCTGTGTTCATCCAGTCCTGCACCTTGTTGTCTTGGAAAGATTTTATGATCACCTAACGTCTCAAATACTTTAAAGTCAATTAAGTAAATTTGAAGTGTAGGAATTGTTGCAATGTAGGAAAAATTGAAGTCAATTTGCACACAGGAAATTCCCACAACTGCAATGTGATAATGATCGGATAATCTATTTTTAATGATGTTGATTGAGGGATATATATGGGCTAGTGCATCAGAGATCACTCCTGGCTCTTCTTCCTCTGACAGTGTTGCATTTCCTTGGTACTGCACTAGAGTGTCAACCTTGATTTTGATACTATTTTGAATCCAGAACCTAGTGTACCTCAGATGTGAGACTGCTAACAATTGAACCCCAGCTGACACAGATGCTCAGATTACCAAAAATCTGGTTAAAGAGAGAGACAGCAGAGTATCCTGCAGCAGGAAAGAAAGTAGGGTACTGGGGCTTAGCAAGTCAAATGCAGAGCTTGAGGCATACACAGTCTGGCGTCTACCACCAATGGTATTATGATTAAAATTGGGAATGACTGAGAAGCCAAAATTAGACAATCTTGGAGGGAAATAGGGCTGCTCGAGGTTATAGGGATAAGGAAAGGGTGCAAGGAGACGTTAAGGTAGCAAAATGCTGTTTTCTTCTATTTATTACACCGAAAACAGTTTAATTTGTTTATGTTATTTAAAATTGTATTTCCTCTTCCAACTTTGATCCAAAAATACCCAATAAGTCAGAATCACAATGGAGCAGACGTCTCAGAGGGCTGTAATGCTGGACGGGGGTGACAGAAACAGGAAGGTTTTTTAAACGTGGAGAGTTTTGAAAGCAGGCTGAGAATTTAATCAGGAGCCAATGTGAGAACATGGGTGAAGGCAAACAGGATTTGTGAGAGACAGGACATGGTTAGCTGAGCTTTGGATGAAAACAAGTTTATAGAAGGTTGAAAGTTGGAATGCATCCAGGACAATATTGGAATAGTCAAGTCCAAAGGTAGAAAAGGATTGGATGAGAGTTTCAGCAGTAGATAAACTGAGGAAGGGCGAAGGTGTATGATATTACAAAGGTAGAAATTGACACTGTTACAACATAGAACAGTACAGGCACAGGAACAGGCCATTCAGGAACCATTTCCACACTGATCATAAAGTCACTCTAAACTAATCCCATTTGTTTGCACATGGTCTATATCCTTCTAGTCTCTGGTTGTTCATGTGTCCGTCTAAATGCCTCTTAAACATTGCTATCAAATCTGCTTCTACCACCTCCACAGTCAGTGCATTCCAGGCACCTACCACTGTCTGTGTAAAAAAACTCAACTTGCATGTCTCATTTAAACTTTTCCCCTCTCAACTTAAAAATCATGTGTTCTAGCATTTGACATTTTAATTCTAGGTAAAAGATTTTAACTATCCACCCTATTCATGACACTCATAATTTTATATACTTCTATCAGGATCTCCCTCAGCCTCTGATGCCCTAGTGAAAATAATCCAAGTTTGTCCAATCTCTCCTTCTAGCTAATATACACCAATCAAGTCAAGTTACTGGTAAACCTGTTTTGTACCCTCTCTAAAGCCTCCACATCCTTCCTGTAAAGTGGCAACAAGAACTGCACATAATACTCTAACTGTAGCCTACCGAAAATTTTATACAGCTGCAGCATGACTTGCCAACTTTTATATCCAATGCTCTGACTAATAAAGGCAAGAATGCCATATGCTTCTTTACCACCTTATCCACCTATGTTGCCACTTTCAGAGAGCTATGGATTTGAAGCCCAAGATCCTTTTCTATATTATTGCACCTGGGGTGCTGCCATTTACAGGACACTTTCCTTTTGCATTTGACCTTCCAAAATGCATCACTTCACACTTGTCCGGATCAATCTCCACCTGCCATTTCATCACCCAACTTTTCAACTGATCTATCTCCTGCTGTACCCTTTGATAATCTTCCTCACTCTCCACAATGTCACCAATTTTCATTGTCTGCAAACTTACTAACTAGGCCCCCTAGATTTAGAGATTACAAACAACAGAGGTGCCAGCACTGATCCTTGTGGAACACCACTGGTCACAGTCTTCCTGTCTAAGAAACACCCCTCTACAACTACCCTCTTTCTTCTATGGCTAAGCCAATTTTGTCCAATTTAACAACTTACTGTGGATCCCATTTGACTTTATCTTCTGGACCAGCCTACCACGAGGAACCTCCTTAAATGCTCTAGTAAGATCCATGTAGACAACTTCCACAGTCCTATCCTCGTCAATCATCTTCATCACTGCCTCAAAAAAAACCGCAATCAAATTCGTGAGACCTTCTCCATACAAAGCCGTGCTGACTATCCCAAATAAGTCCATTCTTTTCCAAATGTGAGTAGATCCTGCTCCTTAGAATCTTCTGTAATAATTTCCCTACCACTGATGTAAGGTTTATTGGTCTATAATTTCCTGGATTATCCCTGTTGGCCTTCTTAAACAAAGGAACATCATCAGCTATTCTCCAGTCTTCTGAACCTTGTCTGTAGCTACATAGGATACAAGGATCTCTGTCAAGACCCCAGCAATTTCCTCCCTCGCCTCCCCCAGTATTCCGGGATAGATCTCATCAGGCCCTGATTTGATTTGATTTATTATAGACACATGTACCTAAGTATAGTGAAAAGCTTTGTTTTGCAAGCAGTACAGGCAGATCATAGCAAACAAGGACATAGAGATCAAAGGGTGCTTAGACAGAGTGAGACATACAGGTTACACTGTGCAGGAGGTGCACAAAGCAAGAACAACATTAGCAAGATCAGTATTACTTGAAGTTAGAGAGTCCATTTATCAGTTTAATAATGGCAAGGAAGAAACTGTTCTTGAACCTGTTGGTGCATGTTTTGAAGCTTCTGTATCTTCTGCCTGAGTAGGAGTGTATTATTGGGGTGGGAGGGGTCTTTGATGATGTTAGCAGCCTTTCTGTGGCAATGGGAAGTGTAAATAGAGTCTATGGATGGGAGGTTGGTTTCCTTGATGGTCTGGGCTAGACACGCAATCTTCTGTAGTTTCTTACGGTTCCGGGCAGAGCAATTGCTGTACCAGGCCGTTATGGACCCAGACAGTACGCTTTCAATTGTGTATCTGTAAAGTTGGTGAGGGTCCTTATGGACATGCTAAATTTCATTAGCACCTGAGGAAGAAGAGGCATTGTTGTGTTTCTTGACTGTCACATCCACGTGGGAAGTCTAGGACAGGTTGTCGGTTATCATCATTCCTAGGAAATTAATCTTCTAAACCCTCTCCACCTCAGCTCCTTTGATGTAGATGGGGGCGTGTCCTTGCCCTTTCTTCCTGAAGTCAATGATCAGGTCTTTTGTTTTGGCAACATTGAGAAAGATGTTGTTATCATTGCACCATGACACCAAGCCCTCCACCTCCTTTCTGTATTCTGACTCATCATTGTTTGATATCTGTCCTACATGGTGGTGCCATCAGCAAACTTGTAGATGGTATTTATTTGGAATTTGGCAACACAGTCGTGGGTGTACAGGGAGTGCAGTAGGGGGCTGAGAATGCATCTTTGTGGGCTCCATTGTTGATGGTTATCATGGAAGAGGTGCAGTTGTCTATCTGATTGCAGTCTGTGGGTCAGGAAGCTGAGGATCCAGTTGCAGAGGGCTGAGCCAAGACCTAGGTCTCTGAATTTTGAGATTAGTCTGTGAGGGATTATGACATTGAAGGCGTAGGTGTAGTTAATGTGTAGGAGTCTGACATAGGTGTCCTTGTTATCTAGATGTTCCAGAGTTGAGTGCAGGGAAATGACATCTGCTGTGGACCTGTAGGCAAGTTGCAGAGGATTGAGGCAGGCTGGGAGGCTGGAGTTGATGTGGGCCATGACCAGCCTCTTGAAGCACTTCATGATTATTGAGGTGGTCATTAAATCACATCACATGTGCTTTCTTTGGTATTCGGATAATGGTGGTCTTCTTGAAGCAGGTAGGGACTTCTACTTGCAGAAGAGAGAGATTGAAGATGTTGGTGAATACCTCTGCCAGCTGGTCCACACAGGATCTAAGTGCATGGCAGGGGACTCAGTCTGGGCCCGTCGCTTTCTTTGGGTTGATTCCCAGGAAGACCGATTTGATGTCTGCAGTGGTGATGGAGGGAACAGGTGCGTCTGGGGATGTCGGTGAAGGTGACACTGCACCTCAGGCTTTCTGCTTGAACTGAGCATAGAAAGTATTGAATACATCAGGGAAGGATGTGTTTTTGGAGAATACCCTGAGTCTGGACTAATTGTTTTTCAAGACACCCAACAGTTCCTCATTCTTGATATCAACATTCTCGAGAATATTAACATATCCCTCTCTAATCTTATCTTCATCAACGTCCTTCTCCTTGCTGAATGATGCAAAGTACTCATTAAGGGATTCACCCACTTCCTCTGGCCCCATACACAAATTCTGTCCTTTGTCCTTGAGTGCACTTACCCTTTCCTTATTTGCACTCTTGCTCCTAATATACATATGAAATAATTTGGGATTCTCCTTAATCCTATTTGCCAAGGACATTTCATGGCCCGTTTTAGCTTGAGTTCTATTCTGCTTCCTTTATATTCCTCAAGGGTCTTGACTGATTTTAGTTTCCTATACCTTATATATGCTCTCTTTTCCTTTTTGACTAAAATTTCAATCTGTCTTGTCATCCCAAATCTTACCATCCTTATATTTTATCCTCACTGGAACATGCTGGCCCTGAACTCTGATTAGCTGGTCTTTAAGAGACTCTCACATCAGATGTGGATTAATCCTCAAAAAGCAACTCCCAGTTTAATTTTTCAGGTTCCTGCCTGATGCTGTTGCATTAGGCGTCCTTCAATTTAGCAACTTGGCCTTAGGGCCAGTCTAATCCTTATCCGTGGCTGTCTTAAAACTTACAGAATTATGATTACTGTTCCAAAAATACTCTCCCATTAAATTTTGATCATCTAGGCTCATTCCACAACACAAGGTCTAGTATGGCCCCTTCCCTAGTTGGACTATCTACATGTTGTTTCAAGAAATCCTCCTTGATGCACCTAACAAATTCTGCCCCATCTAAGCCCCTGGTACTAAGGGAAGTTAAAGTTACCCACTATAACAATTCTGTTGTTTTTACATCTTTTCATGCTCTGCCTACATATCCTGTTGCTCTATCTCCCACTGGCTGTTGGGAGGCCTATATGAATGCCCCATCATAATGATTGTACTTTTCATATTCCTGAGTTGTACCCATTTGACCTCACAGGATGACCCCTCCAAGATGGCCTAAGTGAAGTTGTAACATTCTCCTTAATCAGCAATGCAACTGCCCCACTCTTTTACATCCCTCTCTTTCAAGCCTGAAACATTTAACCCTGGAATGTTGTGCTGTCAGTCTTATCCTTCTCTCAACCAAGCTTCTGTAGTGGCTACTACACTATTGGTCCATGTATCAATCCAGGCTCTAAGCTCATCTGACTTACCTGTTATACTCCTTATATTAAAATAAATCACATCAGACTGCCAATCCTGCTGTGTTCATTAACCTTGCCCTGCGTGTTCTTCCTATTAGATTTGCTTGACTAACCTCTACATTCTCTCCAATCACTTCACTATCAAACCTCTGTTTAGGTGCTTCTTGTATAGAAGCAGCAGCATGAACGAGAGAGTTCTGTCGTTCGAAGGGTATTGGAGCAATATCTGGATCCGTCGTCTGCAGCCTGCTGTTAAAATGTAGCACTGAATGTCTGACATCACTGTAGTTTTGCACAAGGTGTAATGGTGTGAATAATATCTTTATAGGTATCTCTAGTGTCATCTTGAAGGAATAAGTGACAACACTTATCTTACAGATGTGTATCCAATGCATTGATGTGCTAATAGATTTGGGAAAATAGTTGTATAAAGTGATGGTTTTGAAAGAGTTAATGTTGAAGTTGAATTAGCTCCACCCAATCTAATGATGACAACCAGGCTTTAGGTGGAGACAGGGAGCTTTACACTTTATAAGGAGTAAATTTGTTCACTACAAATCCCACAAGTCCTTTGTAATTATGTCTGACTAGTAATGTAAACTATCCTCTTAGCTATCATGCAATAAATAGCAATAAACCAGCTTGTTACTGAGGCAAGTACCTCTTAGACCATAAAACCATAAACCCATAAGATATTGGAGCAGATTTAGGCCATTCAGCCCATCATGTCTGCTCCATGATTTTCTCATGGCTGATATGTTTCGCAACCCAATTCTTCTGCCTCCTCCCTGTAACCTTTGATCCCCTTACTCATTAAGGACCTATCCATTTCTGTCTTAAGTATGTTTAATGACTTGGCCTCCATAACCTTCTATGTCAATGAGTTCCACAGATTAACCACCATCAGGCTGAAGGATTTCCTGCTCATTTCAATTCTAAAGAGTCCTCTCTTCAACTGAGGCTGTGCCTCTTTGGTTTTGACTGACCATATATCTACCTTACACCACTGCCCATGAGGCAGGCCCTTGACACACCATAGACAAAGGAGGGTTTGTTGTCATGGACTACCCCAAACAACCTTTAGTCTATGCCACATAATGCCAGAGGGGTCAGATATAACAAGGGTCCAGCAGTGGCATCAGGGCAATACAACAGTAGTGACCTTCACACACACTGGAAAGAAAATAGAAAAATGCCAAGTTGGTGATCTTGCATTTTTAAAATAATGAACAGCACTGAAGCAGGCCATTCAACTTGACTGATCCATGCTGTTGCTTATGCTGCACATGAGCATCCTCCCACTTCTCTTCCTCTATCTCTCTCGTGATTAACTAGTTTTGTCGTAAATACATCTATGCTTGATTATTTCAATACTCCTTGTGGTAGCACGGTCCATATTCTAATCAATGCTTTTGTATTATTTTGCTGTGAATTAGAGGTTAAAGTTAATTCTGTCCTTAAAACATTATTTTTTGCTTTATATATGTTATGGGTCCAGTGCACCACTTGTCTGCATTTGTACTTGATTCAAATTTGGTCAAATGACTCATGTCACTCAGCATTGGCTGCAGACTACAAATTTCCTTCATGACATTAGCATCAGGATGGGTTTGACACTAGACTTGAATCTGTCCCATGAGATGTGCCAGAGGCCCAGATGGAAATCTCTGCAATTTATTTGGCCCCTGTGGATGCCTGGAGCTTCCGAGAAATACATTCTTAATTGCTGGAGACTGACAGACAATTTTGGTGGATTGGCAATCCTTTTGACCACAGAGAACCCTCATGGTTTCATTATTATATTCTGGTTTCAAAATTATAGCAGGAGACTGCAGAAACCTCAAGGAATGTTTGCATCAGTGGAATGGCAAATTGCACAGTTTCGGCCTGCCAATGTAATTCCTGCTCTTGATTAGGTAGTTCTGATGTCCAATTGAAAATTGGCCTTGGGCCTCATTTAAATTGGACTATAAAGCTGAAGGCATGTGCTGGGCTTTCTATTCCTCTCAAGACGAACCTTGATCTTTGTTTCTTTTTTTAAAAAAAATTATTATGGATCTGTGTATATGTAAATCAGATTCCTCTGTTCCTCCATCTTACTTAAAGACTCACTCCCTGAGAAACTGTTTTTATACCTACCCACTAATTTTTAATGATCTATGTACTAAAACCCCTACATAGCTCTACTTTGTCATAATTGCTCAGCCTTCAAACATACTCTGATGTAGCTACCTTAGGCTCAGTGTTAATTTTCACACTGAACTCTATTTGACACATCTTTTGCTTACTCAATTAATCTATTCATGTCCTTTTGAAGTTCACTGCTGCCATCTACGCCATTTACTTTGCTATCCACCTTGATGTCACCAGCAAAATTAAATCTGAGGCTGAATGAAGTTTCATGAGAAGTTTCTCCCTGCATGTTTGCTTGCACTATCTTCGCAAACGCACCTCAATACAAGTGCACCACATCCTAATGGTGCCCTGCATGTTATAGTCTTCCAATGGCTACGGGTGTAAGTACCAGCACCTTCTTTAAAGTCCTGGCCAAACGCTGACTTACTTTGCTTGGTATTTGTTAAAAGCACTGTGCTGTCGAGTATCACATTGCTCATGTTTGTTCAGAATCACACATATATTGCCTTCCACCTATATTGAACTCCTTGATGGCCGATATGGATGTACTTCAGCATCTCTTTTCTCATCTCATTGGGATAATGATTCTATTTCTATTGTACAAGATGCCACCTTGAGCTATCACTTCATCTCTGTAATACCCAAAGCTGTAGGAGAGTAATAACTGAGTCTTTGATCCTTTCAGATCATCCTTTTAACACTATTTCCAGCAGGACTTGGAGAGTTGCATCTTGCCGTGCAGTTCACTTCATTTGAGTAAGACACAATGTTGTTTCTCATTGAATCTGGAAGATTTCATCTCTGCTTTGATATCCTTAACTTTCTTCTAGGGATATCACCCCAGCAATGCATATCTGTTTCCCTTGCTCAGAGATAGCAAGAACTGCAGATGCTAGAGTCAGTGTCAACACAGTATGGAGCTGGAATAACACAGCAGGTCAGGCAGCAACAGAGGAGCAGGAAAGTTGACATTTCGGGTTTAGACCCTTCATCAGAACTGTGGAGGGGGAAGGGACCTGGAGAATAAATAGAGGGAGGAGGGATGGGGCTGGGGGAACGTAGGTGGGATGGTGATAGATGGATGCAGGTAGGGGATTGGTCAGTGGGAAGGATAGGGTGGATAGGTGAGCAAGGAGATGGGCAGGCTGTGTGTGGTCAAGGAGGTGGTGATGAAAAGGAGCGTTGGACGTGGGATGAGGCTGGAAGTGGGGAGATTTTAAAACTGGTGAATTCTATGTTCAGGCCATCGAGCTGTAGGCTCCCAAGACAGAAATGAGGTGTTGCCCCTCAATTAGCATGTGGCATCATTGTGACACTGGAGGAGGCCCAGGAAGGACATGTCACCCATGGAATGGGAGGGGAAGTTAAAATGGTAAGCAACTGGAAGGTGTTGTTGATTGTTGCGTATAGAGCACAGATGCTCCATGAATCAATCCCCTGCGCTTTGTCTCACCAATGTAGTAAAGGCCACATCGGGAGCAATGGACACAGTAGACCAGGTTGGAGGATGTACAGGTGAACCTTTTTCGGATATGGAAAGTTTGTTTTTGGCCTTGGATGGAAGTGAGAGGGGAGGTGTAGGGCAGGTGAAATGCCTCCTGCGGTTGCAGAGAAAGGTGCCGGGGGTGGTGGGGTTAGTGGGGAGTGTGGAGCAGACGAGGGAGTCATGGAGTGAGTGGTCCCTACAGAAGGCAGATAGTGGTGGGGAGGTAAATATCTCTTTGGTGGTGGGGTCGGATTGGAAGTGGCAGACGATGATGCGCTGGATGCGGATGTTGGCAGGGTGGTATGTGAGGACTAGGGAGACTCTGTCTTTATTTTTGTTGAGGGGAGGGAGTTTGAGGGTAGAGGTGCAGGAAATGCAAGAGATGTGGTTGAGGGCATTCTTGATCACAGGGGCGAGGAAGTTGCAGTCCTTGAGACGGGAGGACATCTGGGATGTCCAGGAGTGGAACGCTCCATCTTGGGAGCAGATGCGGTGGAGGCGGAGGAATTGGGAGTAAGGGATCGCATTTTTGCAGTAGGGCGGGTGAGAGGAGGTGTTGTCTGGATAGTTATGGGAGTCGGTGGGTTTGAAATAGACATCGGTGTTGAGAAGGTTACCAGAGATGGAGACGTAGAGGTCCAGGAAGAGAAAGGAGGTATCGGAGATGGCCCAGGTGAATTTGAGGTTGGGGTGAAAGGTGTTTCATAGATTTCATAGAATCCCTACAGTGTGGAAACTGGCCCTTTGGCCCAACAAGTCCACACTAAACCTCAGAGCATCCCACCCAGACCCATCCCCCTATAAACCACCTACTCTACACATCCCTGAACACTACGGGCAATTTAGCATGGCCAATCCACCTAGCCTGCACATCTTTGAACTGTGGGAGGAAATCGGAGTACCCTGAGGAAACCCACGCAGACACGGGGAGAATGTGCAAACTCCACGTAGACAGTTGCCCGAGGGTAGAATCGAACCCGGGTCCCTGGCGCTGTGAGGCAGCAGTGCTAACCACTGAGTCACCGTGCTGTAAAGTTGATGTTCAAGCTCCTCATGGGAGCACGAGGCAGCACCAATACAGTCATCAATGTAGTGGAGGAAGATGTGGGGAATGGTGCCCACGTAGCAGTGGAAGAGGGACTGTTCCACATATCCTATGAAGAGGCAGGCATAGCTCGGACTCATATGGGTGCCCATAGCCACGCCTTTGGTTTGTAGGAAGTGGGAGGAGTTAAAGGAAAAGTTGTTGAGGGTAAGGACCATTAGAGGGTGTGGGTGGAGGGGGTCTGGTTTAGGCCTGCGGGGGAGGAAGAAACGGAGGGCTTTTAGGCCATCCACCTGGGGGATACAAGTGTACAGAGATTGGATGTCCATGGTGAAGATGAGGTTTTGGGGGCCAGGGAATTGGAAGTCTTGGCGTCGGTGGAGGGCACAGTTTATGTCCCGAACATCAGTGGGGAGTTCCTGGACCGGGGCGAAAAGACAAAGTTAAGGTGAGTGGAGATGAGTTCATTGGGGCAGGAGCAGGCAGAGAGAATAGGTCAGCTGGGGCAGTCAGGTTTGTGGATTTGGGAAGGAGATAGAAACGGGCGGTGTGGGGTTGGTGAACGATGAGGTTGGAGGATGAGGTGGGAGGTTTCTCTTGCTAATATGTCACATTCAAATTATATCTCTGTGAATGAAGTAACATTCTTTAAAGACACTTTGCAGCAGACAGAAATGGATTGAGGAAGATGTTTTGAAGTTGGACTCCATTGTCACTTTGTTGCTCCCAATTAGGTATTGATTAAAATGCTCACAAGCGAATATAACAGCCATGCACTTTTCCTCAGCCTCAGCATACTGTCATTCATTTTATGCTAGCACCCTGAATGCAGATGTAACTGGCTGTTCTTGTTGCATAAGGGTTGCTCTAATCACTGCCTCACTGACATCAAACTGCAGTGTAACTTTATCATTGACATTGGAGTAGCTCAGCACTGGCGTCATTGTCACTAGTTTCATTCTTGTGAAAGCTTCTTTGTGTTCTGTGCCCTTGTGTAGAATACAAATACCACTGCATGTCCTTAGCAATGAGATTGCATTGAGCTTCTCACTCTGATGATGAACTAGGCAAGAACTTTGCTAAATAATTGTCTTTTCTCAAGGACAACTAGAGAGGACAATAAATGTCGGTCCAGTCAGTGACACTCACATCCCACAAATGTTTGTTTGCTGCATCTCTGTTACAGTTCTCCTTATTAGGATCTGAGCAAAATCCTTTCATTGTCAGTACATGACCTAGGTACTTGACTTCAGGCATCTTCAATTGTATTTCTTTCTTGTTCAGCTTCAGGGTCATCCGGTACGCTTTCTCTAGCAGTCGTACTAGTTTCTGATCACAATCTGAAATAGTTTCTTCAATAAATCTCCACATCCATGGACTAACAGATCATCCACAACAGCTTCCATGCTGTGTACATCACTGACTATCTCATACTGGCTGTGATGATGCTTTATTGGAGAAGTGGAAATGCTAAGTGGCTTGTTCAAACATCTATACCTCTTAATGACTGGCTTCTCTTAATGAATATAGTTCCAAAAAAACTGCTGCTTTCATCCAGATTCATAAACCATCCTTCACATTGAGAGAAGTGAAGATCTTTCTCTTGCAAGTAATGGCAAAATATTAAATGGTTGGCAAGAGATAGTGAAATGCTTTCAAAGTTCAGTACATCTACCAAAGACCAAAGAACAAAGAAGAGTACAGCGCAGAAACAGGCCCTTTGGCCCACCAAGCCTGTGCTGACACATTGTGCCTTTTATAAACTAAAATCCTTGCGCCACAACAAGGTCCGTATCCCTCTATTCCTGACATTTTTTTGTTCATTTGTGGGACATGGGCGTTGCTCGCTGGCCAGCAACTATTGCCTGTTCCTGGTTGCATTTGCGGAAGTGGTGGTGAGTTGCTTTATTGAACTACTACACTGCATGTGCTGTGGGTTGACTCACAATGCTGTTAGGGAGGGAATTCCAGGATTTTAACCAGCGACAGTGAAGGAACAGCAATATATTTCCAATTCAGGATATTGAGTGGCTTGCTGGGGAACTTGTAGGTGATGGTATTCCCAAGTATTTGCTGCCCTTGTCCTTCTAGATGGAAGTGGTAGTGGGTTTGGAAGGGACTGTTTAAGAATCCTTGGTGAATTTCTGCGGTGCATATTGTAGATAGTACACTTGCTGCTACTGAGAATTGGTGGTGGAGGGAATAGAAGTTTGTGAATGTGGTGCCAGTCAAGCAGCCTGCTTTGTCCTACATGGTGTCAAGCTTCACGAGGGTTGTTGGAACTTCATCCATCCAAGCAAATGGGGAATATTCATTGCACTTCTGAATTGTGCCTTGTAGATGGTAGATAGGCTTTGGCAAATCAGGAGGTGAGTTACTTGCAGCCGTATTCCTAAACTTTGACCTGCTTTAGTAGCCACTGTATTTATACTTGGCACGTCCAGTTGAATTTCTAATCAGTACTAATGCCAAGGATGTTGATAGTGGGGTATTCATTGACAGTGACACCATTGAATGTCAAGGGGCAGTGGTTAGATTGTCTCTTATTGGAGATGCTCATAGCCTGGCATTTATGTGGCGCAAATGTTACATGCCACTTGTCAGCACAAGCCTGGATATTGTCCAGTTCTGGCTACAGTTGAACATGGATTGCTTCAGTATCTGAGGAGTCATGAATGGTGCTGACCATTGTATAATCATTAGCAAATGTCCTCACTTCTGACCTTATGATGGAGGGAAGGTCATTGATAAAGCAGCTGGAGATAGTTCCACCTAGGACACTACCCTGAGGAACTCCTGCAGAGATCTCCTATGGTTTCACACATAGATGGCCTCATTGATCTTTAAGGGGCCCTATTTCTCCCCAGCTATTCTTTTGCCCTTAATATACCTGTTGAATCTCTTTGGATTCTCCTTAACCTTATCTGCCAAAGCTATCTCTGTCCCCTTTCAGTCCTCCTGATTTCTCTCTACATCACCCTATACGCCTCAAGGGATTCACTTGATCCCAGCTGTCTATTCCTGACATATGCCTCATCTTTTTCTTGACCTGTGCTTCAGTATCTCCGGTCATCCAGTGTTCCCTACTCCTCTCAGCCTTGCCCTTCACACTAGCAGGAACATGTTGTCCCTGAACTCTCGTTATCTCGCTTTTGGAAGCCTCCCACTTACCAGACTCTTTTACCTGCAAACAGCCTCCCCCAATCAACTTTTCAAAGTTCCTGTCTAATACCAGCAAAATTGGCCTTGGCCAAACTTAGGACTTTAACTTGTAGACCGAACCTATCCTTTTCCATAACTATTTTAAAACTAATAGAATTCAGGTCACTGGTGTCAAAGTGCTCCCCCACTAACAACTCAGTCACTTCCCCTACCTTATTTTCCAAAAGGAGGTTGAGTTTTTTTCCCCTTCTCTAGTAGGGCCATCTACATATTGATTGAGAAATTTTTCTTGCACACACTTAACAAATTCTTCCCCATCCAAGTCCTTAACGCTATAGCAGTCCCAGTCTATGTTTGGGAAGTTAAAATCCCCTACTATTACGACAATTATTATTCTTCCAGCTATCTGCAATCTCCCTACATATTTGCTCCTAAATTTACTGCTGGCTATTGGGGGTTCTGTAGTACAATCCCATCAAAGTCATCACCCTTTCTTATTTCTCCGTGCCACCGAGATGATTTCATTGTACCATCCCCAAAGAATATCCTCTCTAAGTGCAGCCATGATGATTTCGCTAATCAGAAAATGCCACTTCCCCTCCTCTCTTGCCTCCCCTTCTATCCTTCCTGTAGTATTTATACACCAGAACATTGAGCTGTCAATCCTGTCACTCCCTCAGTCATGTTTCCATAATAATAACAATATCCCATCTATGCCCTGAGTTCATCTACCTATCTGTCAAGCCTCTTGCATTGAAATAAATGCAGCTTAATTCATCAGTCTTCTCTCATTCTCTGCCATACTGTTACCTGTCTTGTCTCCTTACTGGCTCTCTTTAACTTTTATATCAGCCTCAACATCCTCTCTTGTCTCACTTCTGCTTAGGGTCCTAAGCCCCCCTGCCAGACTAGTTTAAACCCTCCCGAGCAGCTCTAGCAAAATTTTCCTGCCAGGCACCACCACTGTGCCACCCCCACCACTCCCAAGTTCAGGTGCAACCTGAGATAGTAGGAACTGCAGATGCTGGAGAATCCGAGACAACAAGGTGC
>NW_025967036.1:19169-25866 GCF_021869965.1 Rhincodon typus | reverse complement strand
TTAGGTCTGTAGCACTCCCCCAATAAGAATTTAGAATAAGGCTCAGCCTCAGTCTTGACCCTATGACTGATACATTCCCACAGTTCAGACCCACTGACACTGCTGCAATACCTCAGTGCGGACTATTTGACAATGAGGCACTGCTTCAGGACTGAAGCTCTGACAGTACTGATTATCTGTCAATAAGGGAGTGCCTCAGTCTGAAATTGTCACAGTGCTGCAATGGTTGTGGCACTTCCACAATTCTAACCCCTTGAGAATAAGACACTACCTCAGTATTGACCGTCTCACTATAATGCACCCCAACAGTTCTGACCCTCTGGTACTGCTGCATTACCTCATTACAGACCCTATAAATGTGAGGCACTTCCTCAGTTCTGACCCTCTTACAATGAGGAGCTACCTCAGTATTGACTCTCTGATTATAATGCTCTCCAGCAGTTCTGTCCCATTTGACCGTGCTTCAATACTTGCCTGGACCAGGCAAATTCCTCATTTTTAGCAGGTCAGTTCTGTGGCAGTGCCTCCTGGTAATGGGATCATATGAATCTGTAATACTATTTGACCTGTTAAGTTTACAATACATCCCGTGTCACCTGCAGAATACGCAGTTGCTCTCCCTCCGGCTCTGGGTATGCGAAGCTGCTTTCATTCTCCCTACTCTCAGAAATATCCCGAACCTTAACCCTAGATTCAGCCCTGAAGCTAACCCTCGCGTAAGCCCGAAGCCTAACTTCAGCCCAAAGCCTAACCCAAACCATAAGCCTCAGCCCTGATGCTAGCCTCATCCGACACTAACCATAGCCTCACAGAACAGCACTCCCCTAATATCAAACCCCTGAAAGTGAAGCACTGCATTAATATTGATTATCTCACAGGAAAAAGGCAAATACTTTGATGTGCTGTTTATTACTAGAATGGTTCCAGGTAGGAAAAGCTTCAGATACAAGAATATTTTGAAGAGCTTGGGACTGTTCTCTCTCAATACCAGGCTGACAGGAGATGGAATTGAGGATTTTTGAAATCGTGAGAGAGCGAAACAGAGTAGATCGGGAGAAGATGTCCCGGTTCGTAGAAGAGCTTTATCAGACAGTGCGTAGTTAGGTTATAGCGTGCACTGCACGAAATGTGATGAATGAGGTTCAATGGAGACGTGCAGAGGGCATTGGATGAAAATGGTGTGCAGGTGATAGGCGGAAAAAGGTTTTGCATGAGATTATAGAGACAACTCAGTATGATGGGCCAAATGGCCTCCTTCCCCTTCTGTAATTTTGTGGTTTGGTGGGTGTATCCAAAAATTACCTGAAATTTATTACAAACACCAATAAAACAGCATTGTTACTACTTAACCAACTTTCAAACGATTACTTTGACTTCAAAATGGTTTTGTGGACTCTCCGAAGACATATAACATTGGGTTTAAAATGACACAGACGCAGAGAGTCAATACTGAAGCAGTACCTCATTGTAAAAGGGTTAGGATTGAGGATGTGCCTCTTGATTGGACAGCCAGTACTGAGATATTGCAGGTCTATCACAGTGTAAATATTGAACGAATGCCTCATTGTCAGAGCATCAGAGCTGTGGGAGTGCATTATTGTCAGAGGGTCAGGACTGAGGCAGTGCCTCATTGTGCAGATGTCAGAATTGAAGCAGTGTCACATGATGGGAGGGTCAGTCCTGAGGTATTGCAGCACAGTCAGTGGTTTAGAACTGTGGGAATGCTTCCTTATCATATGGTCAGTACTGAGCAGGTGCCTTAATATCATATGTTCAGTCCCAATAGCATGCCTCATCATCGGGAGTCATTACTGAGTCAGTGCCTGTTTGACAAAGATACACTACACAGGGTGTGCATCATTGTCAGAGGGTCAATACAGAGGCAGTACCTGACTGTAATGGGGTCAGATCGGAGTGCGCCACATGCTCAGATACTCAGTTCTATGGTAGTGCAGCACTCTAAGTGGATCAGTTCTGAGGCATTGCCTCATTGTCAGAGGGTCATTACTGAGGCACTGTCTCATTGTAAGAGGGTAAGAATTGAAGGGGTTTCAGACGTTCAGATGATCTGTTCGGAGGTATTGCAGATCTCTCAGAAGGTTAGTCCTGAGGGACTGCCTCGTTGTCAGCAGGTCAGTTTGGAGGAAGTGCTTCACTGTCAGAGCATTGGTACTGAGCGAGTACCTCATTGTGAGAGTCAGAATCAAGGGAGTGCTCACATTTTAGACAGTCAGTACATGTCGTCAGCACTGTCAGTGGGTGAGTACGAAGGGACCATTCTGAAGCAGTGCCTCAATGTAATGGGATCAGAATGGATGGAAGGCCACATGATTAGCGGTTTAGTCCAAAGGAACGGAAGCACTGTCAGATCTCATTACCGTGATATGGAGGTGTCGATGTTGGAGTGAAGGAGGAGTGAGGCCCCAAAAGCGTGTGTTTTCAAATAAACATGTTGGACTATAACCTGGTGTCGTATGACTTCAGACCTCGTTGACAGAGCGTCAGAAATGTGGGAGTGCATTACAGTCACTGGGTCAGTACTGCAGGAGTGCCTCATTGTCAGAACGTCAATGTTGTGCCAGTGCCTCATTGAAACGGGGGTCAGGATTTAGGTTGTGCCTCACGATTACAGAATCAGTACTGAGGAACTGCAGCTCTGTCAGAAGATCAGTTCTGAGGCAGGACTGGAATGTCAGTCCAGAGGCTCACTGTTCTATTGATCCCTGGCTCTGCCTCAGCCTCAGTATTGACACTCTGACAATTATGCACTCCCACTGATCTTACCCTCCAACAGTGCTGAAATGCCACAGTACTGATCCTCTCATCAGAATCATAGAATCCCCACAGTGTAAAACAGGCCATTAAGCCCAAGTCCACACTGACCCTCCTAAGCGCATCTGACCCATCCCCTGAACCTATTCCTGTAATCCTGTATTTCCCGTTTGAGAATAAGGATCTCCCTCAGTATTCTCAAATGATGCCCTCCCTCAGAATGGAATCTTTGACAATGAAGCTCACCCTTAGGAATGAATCTCTGATAAGACACCCAATCAGTGATGACCTCTGATCATGAGGCTCTCGCTCAGTCCTGGCACCCTGACAATTCTGATCACATTACTCAGAGGCACTGCCTCACCAATGACCCTCTGACAAAGGAGCTGTGTGTCAGAACTGAGCACCTGACAAGGAGGCACTACTTCAGTCTGACCCTCTCTCACTGCTGCAGAAGTGATCTTTTGTTAATGAGGTACTGCCTGGGTTCTAACCCTGACAGAGCTGAAATACCTCAGTCCTTACTGTCAGTCTGTGGCAAACCCTCCATTCTGACACCATTACACTGAAGCACAGCCTCAGTGCTGACGCACTGACAAAGAGACTCTGTCTCAGAATTGACCAGTTGACAATATGCCAGTGCCATCGGTACTGACACAATAATAATGAAGCCCTCCTTCAGGACTGACCCTCTAAATGTGAAGTCGCCATCAATTCTGATGCCCTTACAATGAGGCACTGCCCCAGTTCTGACCCCTGCATAATTAGGAACTGGCTCTGTCTGACAGTAATGCACTCCTGTAGTAGTGACCCTCTGACAATGAAGCACTCCCTCTGCACTGAAGCTCTGACAGTGCTTCAATCCCTCAGTAATGTCCCTTTGACAATGAAACAGTCCATCAGTTCTGACACTGTCACAGTGCTGCAATGTCTTAGTGACAATGTAATCGTTTCACACTACCCCACTTTTGATTACTTTATCGTGAGGCAATGCCTCAGCACTGATCCTCTGATACAGCTGCAATACCTTAGCACTGACCCTCTCTGTGCAGCAAACCCTCAATTCCCACACCGTTACACTGAGGAACTGCCTCACATCACAAACTCTGACAATGAGTCATTCCCAGACGACGAACCATCTGACAAATGAACAATGCCTCAGAACTGACACACCGACAATAAGGCAGTCCCTTAGTACTGACCCGCTGATCATAATATCACAGTCATGACCCTCTAATTGTGTGGCGTCCTTTCAATTCGGACATCTTTCGAAAGAAGCACTGCCTCCGTATTGATGCTGTGACAGTACTTCAATAGCTCAGAGCTGACCTGCTAATCGTGGAGACATCCCACAGTTCTGATCCCGTTACATATAGGCCCTCGCTGAAACCTGACCCTCTGACTGTCCAAGACTATCTCAGTACTGGTCCTGCAAACGTGTTGCACTGCCTTATTTCTCACCTCACTATATTGATACTGTGCACCCCACTGGACCCTCTAACAGTGAGAGAGTCCCTCAGCAGTGACACTACTGTGAAGCACTGTCACTGACCCTCTGACAATGAGGCTGTCAATTCTGGCCCCTTTACATTGAGGCACTGCGTGAGTATTGACCATTGAGGCACTTCCTCAGTAGTTACCTTCAGACAGATTAGGGTTAAGGCCAGATGGGGCTCAGGGTGGGGCTCGGGTTAGGGTGAGGGCTGAGGCTAGGGTAAGAGTTGAGGTCAGGTTTGAGGCTGTAGTTGGGGGCTGGGACCCGGATAGGGACAAGCTCAGTCGGGGGAGGGGGGAGTGGGTGGTGGGATGTCCGAGGGCCGGGGCACGGGAGAATCGGGGCCAGGAAAGTGACAGGCTGGAATTAGGGCGAAAGATTGGGGCTGGGTCAGGCTGGGGCTTGGATTAGAGTTATGTAGGGGCTCGGGTCTTGTTCAGGCAGTGCTTAGGGTCGGGGCTGCGGGCTGGCTGCTGGGACCTTAACCGGTTCTGTGTCGGCTTCTGTGTCGAGGTCGGGGTCAGGTTCAGGGCCGTGGTTGGCGTTAGGGTCAGGGTCCGTGCTGCGACAGGCTGCGGGGGAGTGTTGGTCTGGTGGGCGCTGATGGCTGTGTCTGGGTCTGGGTCTAGGTCTCTGGCATCTGGGCAGGGTGGGGTAGGATCAGTGCTGGGTGCCTGGGCCAAGGACGCGACAGGCATCTGGGTGTCCGGTGTCCACGGCCGGGACAGTTGGGGATTATGGTTGGGGTTGGGGAATGGGGACCGCGGCCGGGTTAGTCTGGTTTAGGGTTGGGGTCGGGGACTTGGGGCTGCGGCCGGGACAGTCTGGGGTTAAGTTTGGGATTGGGGACAAGCTGCGGCAGTGTCAGGGCTGCGACAGCCTGGTGGCTGGGGTCTGGGGCCGGTTTAGGGTTACGGCTGGGACATGGGCTGAAAGCTGGGATCTGGGGCCGGTGCGCAGGGCCGAGGCAAAGGTTAGTTTTACGGTGATGGGCTTGGCTGGGGCCGCGGATTGCGTCGGGCCGGGCCAGGCCGGGGCTGCGACAGATTGTCAGCCGGGATTCGGCTGGGGTCTGAAGGCTCGGGTCTGGGGTGAGGGTCCAGGTTTAGGGTTAGGATTGGGGCGACGTTTTTGGTGACTTTTGGGGCCGCGACAAGCTCGGCTTGGTGTGGGGGTTGGGGGCTTGGGTTCCGGGCCAGGACAGGCTGGGATTCGTGTCGGGGGCTGGGGGCCGTGGCCGGGTCCCGAACAGTCTGGTTTTCGGGCCTGGAGCCGGGATAGGCTGCGGGCTGGGGTTAGGGTCAGTTCTGCGGTATGGAGGCGGGGCTCGGACAAGCTGGGGACAGAGGCTGGGGCCGGGACAACACCCAGTAAAGAAACCATAAAAGTCAGAGCCCCCTGTAAATAAATTGTAAAGTATAGAACTCCTCCCTAAAATCCCCCTAAAACCTCAAACAGACGACAGCAATAAAAAAAACCCTAAAACACAGAGCCTCCAGTTAATGAAAGCTAAAACACAAGGCCCTCTGTAAATCAACACTAAATAACAGAGCCTCCAGTAAAGCACTGCGAGATAGTAAGATTCAATTAGTACCTCATAGTCAGCAAGTCAGATGTGAGGCAGAGCCTGTTTGTCAGACAGTCAGTAATGCGGAAGCACAGTGTTGTCTAACGGTCATTACTGAGGTAGCGCAAACACGATTACAGGATCAGTCCTGAGGGAATGCCACGCGAATAGAGGATCAAATCTGGGTTATTGCAGCACTGGCACCCTCATCCGCTTAGCCAAACTCGTCCTCACCCTCAAGTTCTCTTTCAATTCCTCCCACTTCCGACGGACAAAGGGGGTGGCCATGAGTACCCGCATGGGCCCAAGCTATGCCTGCCTCTTTGTAGGTTACACGGAACAATCCGTCTTCCGTAGCTACACTGGCCCAAAACACCACCTCTTCCTCCGTTGAATTGATGACAAAATCTGCGCTGCCTCGTTCTCCCACAAGGAGCTCGAACAGTTCATCCACTTCACGAACACCTTCCACCCCAAACTTAAGTTCACCTGGACCATCTCTAATACCTCTCTCTCCTTACTGGACATGTTTCCATGTCTGACCTAGAAACTAATATTTTTCAAGCCCACCGACTCCCACAGCTGCCGAGACTACATCTCCTCCCAGCCACCTTCCTGGAAAAATGCCATTCCCTATTCCCAGTTCCTTCACTTCCACCGCTTCGGTTCTCAGGATGAGGCATTCCACTCCCGTACATCTCAGATGTCCTCGTTTTTCAAGGACCGCAACTTCCTCCCCTCAGTGGTCGAGAACGCCCTCGAACATTTCTCCCGCATTTCCCGCAACTCATCCCTCACACCCCCACCCCGCAATAACAATCAAAACAGAATCCCCCTCGTCCTCACGTACCAGCCAACCAACA
>NW_025967036.1:14656-19069 GCF_021869965.1 Rhincodon typus | reverse complement strand
TGGGGAGTTAGGGAGGAGATAGGTCAGTCCAGGGAGGACGGACAGGTTAAGGGGGCGTGATGAGGTTAGTAGGTAGGACGTGGGGGTGGGGCTTGAGGTGGGAGGAGGGAATAGGTGGGAGGAAGAACAGGTTAGGGAGGCGGGGACGAGCTGCGCTGGTTTTGGGATGCGGTAGGGGGAGGGGAGATTTTGAAGCTTGTGAAGTCCACATTGATAACATTGGGCTGCAGGGTTCCCAAGCGGAATATGAGTTACTGTTCCAGCGACGTTCGGGTGGCATCGTTGTGGCACTGCAGGAGGCCCAGCATGGACATGTCGTCTGAGGAATGGGAGGGGGAGTTGAAATGGTTCGCGACTGGGAGGCGCAGTTGTTTGGTGCGAACCGAGCATAGGTGTTCTGCAAAGCGGTCCCCAAGCCTCCGTTTGGTTCCCCCAATGTGGAGGAGTCCACAACGGGAACACCGGATGCAGTATACCATATTAGCAGATGTGCAGGTGACAATCTGCTTGATGTGGAAAGCCTTCTTGGGGCCTGGGTTGGGCTTGAGGGGGGAGGTGTAGGGGCAGGTGTAGCACTTCCTGCGGTTGAAGGCAAAAGTGCCAGGTGTGGTGGGGCTGGAGGGGAGTGTGGAGAGGACAAGGGAGTCACGGACAGAGTGGTCCCTCCATAAAACAGATAAGGGTGGGGAGGGAAAAATGCCTTTGGTGGTGGGGTCGGATTGCAGATGTCGGAAGTGCCGGCGATGCTGCCAGACCTGCTGAGCTTTTCCAGCAACTATGTTTTTGTTCCCGATTTTGATGCATTCGCAGTTCCTTTAGTTTTTAATGAGTTTTAGTGATTATATACAGGAGGCTCTGTATTTCAGCGTTTATACCCTGGGGCTCCTGTGTTTTAGGGTTCGTTGATCAGGGGCTGATGAAGTTGTTTGACCAACATGCTTATTTCAGTGAGATAGGCATATCAGAAGACTAAAATCTCACCTTCACCAGATGACCTAAGTTTTGATGCTGGTTAAAAAAAATGCTTATTTCAGCGAGTTAAGCACCTCAGAAGATAAAAATCTGAACTTCACCAAATGACACAATTTTTTCTGTTCGTTTGACTAAAATGTTTATTTAAGCGAGTTAAGCACTTCAGAAAATAAAAATCTCAACTTCACCAAATGAGTCAACTTTTGATGATGTTTTGACTAACTTTTTGACTTACTTCAGCGAGATAAGCATATCAGAAGACCAAAATCTCAATTTCACCAAGACACTCAACTTTTGATGCAGGTTTGACTGAAATGCTTATTTCAGTGAGATAAGCACTTCAGAAGTCAAAAATCTCAACTTCACGAAATGACTTCAATGTTGATGCTGTTTTGACTAACATGCTTATTTCTCTCAGATAAGCACGACAGAAAACCAAAATCTGAACTCCACCAAATGACTCAAGTTTTGATGTTGGTTTGACTAACATGCTTATTTCAGCGAGTTCAGAACTTCAGAAGGCTAAAATCTGAACTTCACCAAATGACACAACTATTGATGCTGGTTGGTTTAAATGCTTATTTCAGCGCGTTAAGCTCTTCAGTAGACCAAAATCTGAATTTCACCAAATGAATCAAGTTTTGATGTTGGTTTGACTGACATGCTTATTTCAGCGATTTAAGCACTTCAGAGGTCAAAAATCTCAACGTCAACAAATGACTTTATTTTTGATACTGTTTTGACTAACATGCTTATTTCACTCTGGTAATCACATCGGTCGACCACTATCTCAACTTTAACAAATGAATTGGTTTTTGATGCTGTTTTGACTAACATGCTTATTTCAGTGAGATGAGCACTTCAGAAAACCAAAATCTGAACTTCACAAAATGACTGAAGTTTTGATGTTGTTTTGACTAAGGTGCTTAATGCAGCGAGATACGCATATCAGAAGACTAAAATCTCAACCTCACCAAAGGACCTAACTTGTAATGCTGTTTTGACTAACATGCTTATTTCCATGAGATGAGCAATTCAGAACACCAAAACCTGAACTTCACCAAATGACTCAAGTTTTGATGTTGGTTTGACGAACATGCTTATTTCAATGAATTCAGCACTGCAGAAGTCAAAAATCTCAACGTCTACAAATGCCTGAATTTTTGATGCTGTTTTGTCAAACATGCTTATTTCACTCAGATAAGCACATCAGAAGACCAATATCTGAACTTCACCAAATGCGTTAGTTTTTAATGTTGTTTTGAATGACATGGTTAATTCATGGCGATAAGCACATCTGAAGGTCAAAATCTCAACTTCACTTAAACACTCAACTTTTGAGGCGGTTATGACAAAAATTCTTATTTCAGTGAGATAAGCACTTCACAAAACCAAAATCTCAACTTCTCCAAACGACTCAACATTTGACGTTGTTTTGAACAACATGCATATTTGAGTAGGATAAGCATTTCTGAAGGCAAAAATCTCAACTTCACCAAAAGACTCTATTTTTGATGTTGTTGTGACTAACGTTCTTATTTCAGTTAGAGAAGCATATCGGAAGACCAAAATCGCAACTTCACTGAATCACTCAACTTTTGATGCTGGTATGACAAAAAATGATTATTTCAGTGAGATAAGCACTTCAAAAGTCAAAAATCTGAACTTTACCTAATGACTTAATTTTTAATGTTGTTTTGACAAACATGTTTATTTCAGTGAGATAATCACTTCAGAAAACCAAAACCTGAATTTCACCAAATGAATCAAGTTTTGATGTTGGTTTGACTAACACGGTTATTTCAGCGATTTAAGCACTTCAGAGGCTGAAATCTCAACTTCACTAAATGACTCAACTTTCGATGCTGTTTTGACTAACGTGCTTATTTCAGCGAGATAAGCATATCAGATGACTAAAATCTCACCTTCACCAGATAACCTAACTTTTGATGCTGTTTAAATTAAAATGCATTTTTCAGCGAGTTAAGGACTTCAGAAAATCAAAATCACAACTTCCCCAAATGACTCAACTGTTGATGTTGTTTTGACTGACGTGCTTAATTCAGAAAGATAAGCATATCAGAAGACCAAAATCTCAATTTCACCAAGGCCCTCAACTTTTGATGCTGGTTTGACTAAAATGCTCATTTCAGCGAGATAAGCATATTAGAAGACTAAAAACTCAACTTCACCAAAGGACCTAACTATTGATGTTGATTTGACTAAAATGCTTGTTTCAGTGAGATGAGCACTTCAGCATTCAAAAATTTCATCCTCACCAAATTTTTTCAATGTTGATGCTGTTTTGACTAACATGGTCATTTCACTCAGATAAGCACTTCAGAAGACCAAAATCTGAACTTCACCAAATGTCACAAGCTTTGATGTTGGTAAGACTAACATACTTATGTGAGTCAGATAAGCAATTCAAAAGTCAAAAATCTCAACTTCACCAAATGATTTAATTTTTCATGCTGTTTAGACGAACATGCTTATTTCAGTGAGACAAGCACTTCAGAAAACCAAAATCTGAACTTCACCAAATGACTCAAGTTTTGATTCTGGTTTAACTAACACGCTTATTTCAGCGATTTAAGCACTTCAGAGGCTGAAATCTCAACTTCACCAAATGACTCAACTTTTGATGCTGGTTGGAATAAAATGCTTATTTCAGCGAGTTAAGCTCTTCAGCAGACCAAAATCTGAATTTCACCAAATGAATCAAGTTTTGATGTTGGTTTGACTAACATGCTTATTTCAGTGAGATAAGCACTTCAGAAATCAAAAATCTCAACTTCACCAAATGACTCAACTTTCGATGCTGTTTTGACTAACATGCTTATTTCAGCGAGATAAGCATATCAGATGACTAAAATCGCATCTTCACCAGATAAACTAACTTTTGATGCAGTTTAAATTTAAATGCATTTTTCAGCGAGTTAGCGACTTCAGAAAATCAAAATCTCAACTTCACCAAATGTCACAATTTTTGATATTGTTTTGACTAACGTGCTTATTTCAGCGAGATAAGCATAGCAGAAGACCAAAATCTCAACTTCAACGAGACACTCAACTTTTGATGATATTTTGACTAACATGCTCAATTCAGTGGGAAAAGCACTTCAGAAGACCAAAATCTGAACTTCAGGAAATGACTCAAATTTTTATGTTGGATTGACTATCAGGCTTCCTCCAGTGAAATAAGCACTTCAGAAGTGAAGAATCTCGACTTCACCAAATGACTCAACTTTTGATGCTGTTTTGAGTAACATTCATATTTGAATGAGATAAGCACTTCAGAAGACCAAAATCTGAACTTCACCAAATGACTTGATTTTTAATTCTGGTTTGACTAAAATGCTCATTTCAGCGAGATAAGCATATTAGAAGACTCAAAACTCAACTTCACCAAAGGACCTAACTATTGATGTTGATTTGACT
>NW_025967036.1:0-4656 GCF_021869965.1 Rhincodon typus | reverse complement strand
TATGAAGTGCGTTTCCCACTGAAATAAGCGCGTCAGTCAAAACAGCATAAAAAGTTGAGTGTCTTTTTGTGAAGTTGAGATTTTGATCTTCTGAAGTGCTTATCTGACTCAAACAAGCATTTTAGTCAAACCAGCATGAAAAGTTGAATGTCTTGGTGACATTGAGATTTCGGTCTTCTGAAGTGCTTATCTCGCTGAAATAAGCAAGTTCGTCAAACTAACATCAAAAGTTGAATTATTTGGTTAAGTTCAGATTTTGTTTTCCTGAAGTGCTTATCTCACTGATATAAGCATGTTCGTCAAAAAAAGCATGAAAAATTAAGTCATTTGGTGAAGTTGAGATTTTTGACTTGTCTCGTGCTCACCTCACCGAAATAACCATTTTTGGTCAAACCAGCATCAAAAGTAATGCCCTTTGGTGAAGTTGAGACTTCAGTCATCTGATATGCTTATCTCGCTGAAATAAGCGCGTTAGTCAAAACAATTTCGAAAGTTGACTCATTTGGTGAAGTTCAGATTTATGACTTCTGAAGTCCTTATCCGACTCAAGTAATCATGTTAGTCAAAACAACATCAAAACTTGAGTCATTTGGTGAAGTTCAGATTTTGGTCTACTGAAGAGCTTAACTCGCTGAAATAAGCAATTTATTTCAACCAGCATGAAAAGTTGAGACATTTGGTGAAGTTGAGATTTTTGACGTTTGAAGTGCTTATCTGTCTGAAATCAGCATGTTAGTCTCACCAACCTCAAAACTTGAGTCATTTGTTGAAGTTGAGATTTTGGTTTTCTAAAGTGCTTTTCTGAGTGAAACAAGCATGTTAGTCAAACCAACATCAAAAGGTATGTCCGTTGGTGAAGTTGAGATTTTAGTCTTCTGATATGCTTATCTCACTCAAATAATCATGATAGTCAAACCAACATCAAAACTTGAGTTATTTGGTGAAGTTCAGATTTTGTTTTCCTGAAGTGCTTATCTCACTGAAATAAGCATGTCAGTCAAAACAGTATGAAAAATTAATTCATTTGGTGAAGTTGAGATTTTTGTCTTCTGAAGTGCTTATCTGACTCAAATAAACATTTTAGTCAAACCAGCATCAAAAGTTGAGTGTTTTGGTGAAACTGAGATTTCGGTCCTCTGATATGCTTATGTCAGTGAAATAAGCACGTTAGTCAAAACGAAATAACAACTTGAGTCATTTGGTGAAGTTCAGATTTTGTTTTCCTGAAGTGCTTATCTCACTGAAATAAGCATGTCAGTCAAAACAGTATGAAAAATTAATTCATTTGGTGAAGTTGAGATTTTTGACTTGTCTCGTGCTCACCTCAACGAAATAACCATTTTTTTTGTCAAACCAGCATCAAAAGTAATGTCCTTTGGTGAAGTTGAGATTTTAGTCATCTGATATGCTTATCTCACTGAAATCAGCACGTTCGTCAAAACAACACCGAAAGTTGACTCATTTGGTGAAGTGGAGATTTTTGACTTCTGAAATGCTTATCTCACTCAAATGAGCATGTTAGTCCAACTATCATCAAAACCAGAGTCATTTTTTGAAGTCCAGGTTTTGGTGTTCTGAAGAGCTTAACTCGCTGAAATAAGGATGTTATTCAAAACAACATCAAAAGTTGAGTCATTTGTGAAGTTCAGATTTTAGTCTTCTCAAGTGCTTAACTCATTGAAATAAGCATTTTAGTCCAACCAGCGTCCAAAGTTAGGTCCTTAGGTGAATTTGAGATTTTTGACTTCTGAAGTGCTTATCTCTCTCAAATAAGAACTTTAATCCAACCAGCATCAAAAGTTAGGTCATTTGGTGAATTTGAGATTTTATATTTCTGATATGCTTATCTCGCTGAAATAAACACGTTAGTCAAAACAGCGTCAGTAATTAAGTCATTTGGTGAAGTTGAGATTTTTGACTTCTGAAGTGCTTATTTCACTCAAATAAGCATGATAGCCAAAGAAACATCAAAACTTGAGTCAATTTGTGAAGTTCATATTTTGTTCTTCTGAAGTGCTTAACTCGATGAAATAAGCATTTTCATCCAACCAACATCAAATGTTGAGCACTTTTTGAAGTTGAGATTTTAGCCTCTTGAATTGCTTAACTCGCTGAAATAAGCATGTTAGTCAAAACAACATCAAAAGTTGAGTTATTTGGTGATGTTGATATTTTGAGTATCTGAAGTGCTTATCTCAAAAAAATATAAGCATGTCATTTCAACCAACAACAAAAACTAACTCATTTGGTGAAGTTCATATCTTGGTCTTCTGATGTGCTTAACTGAGTGAAGTAAGCATGTTAGTCAAAACAGCATCAAAAATTAAGTCATTTTTTGACGTTGAGATATTTGACTTCTGAAGTGCTCAAATCGCAGAAACAAGCATGCGAGTCAAACCAACATCAAAATTTGAGTAATTTGGTGACGTTCAGAATTTGGATGTCTGAAGTGCTTATCTTACTGAAATAAGCATGTTGTCCAATCAGCATAAAAAGTTGAGTGTCTTTTTGAAGTTGAGACTTTGCTCTTCTGCTATGCTTATCTCGCTGAAATAAGCATTTTATTTCAACCAGCATGAAAAGTTGAGACATTTGGTGGAGTTGATATTTTTGACTTCTCAAGTGCTTATCTCTCTCAAATAAGCATGTTAGTCTAACCAACATCAAAACTTGAGTCATTTGGTGAAGTTGAGATTTTGGTTTTCTGAAGTGCTTATCTGAGTGAAACAAGCACGTTAGTGAAAACAGCATATAAAATTAAGTAATTTGGTGAAGTTGCGACTTTCGACTTCTGAAGTGCTTATCTCACTCAAATAAGCATTTTAGTCTAACCAGCATCAAAAATCAAATCATTTGGTGAAGTTGAGATTTTTGACTTCCGTACTCCTCTTCTCACTGAAATAAGCATTTAAGTCAAACCAGCATCTAAAGTTATGTCCTTTGGTGTAGTTGAGATTTTAGTTTTCTGATATGCTTATCTCACTCAAATAATCATGACAGTCAAACCAACATCAAAACTTGAGTTATTTGGTGAAGTTGAGATTTCGGTCCTCTGATATGCTTATGTCGCTGAAATAAGCACGTTAGTCAAAACTAAATCACAACTTGAGTCATTTGGTGACGTTGAGATTTTGATCTTCTGAAGTGCTTCACTCGCTGAAATAAGCATGTTAGTAAAACCAACATCAAAACTTGAGTCAGTTGGTGAAGTTCAGATTTTGGTTTTCTGAAGTGCTTATCTCGCTGAAATAAGCACGTTAGTCAAACTCACATCAAAAGTTGAGTCATTTGGTGAAGCTGAGATTTTGATCTTCTGAAGTGCTTCACTCACTGAAATAAGCACGTTAGTAAAACCAACATCAAAACTTGAGTCAGTTGGTTAAGTTCAAATTTTGGTTTTCTGAAGTACTTATCTCACTCAAATATGCATGTTACTCAAAACGACATCAAAAGTTGAGTCATTTGGTGAAGTCGAGATTCTTCACTTCTGAAGTGTTTATTTCACTGGAGGAAGCCTGTGACTCAATCCAACAGCAAAAATTGTGTCATTTAGTGAAGTTCAGATATTGGTCTTCAGAAGTGCTCAACTCAATGAAATAAGCATTTTAGTCAAACCAGCGTCCAAAGTTAGGTCCTTTGGTGGAATTCCGATTTTGGTTTTCTGAAGTGCTTATCTCACTGAAATAAGCATGTTAGTCAAAACAGCATGAAAAATTAAGTCATTTGGTGAAGTTGAGATTTTTGACTTGTCTGGTGCTCATCTCACCGAAATAACCATTTTTTGCCAAATCAGCATCAAAAGTAATGTCCTTTGGTGAAGTTGAGATTTTAGTCATCTGATATGCTTATCTCGCTGAAATAAGCACGTTAGTCAAAACAACATCGAAAGTTGACTCATTTGGTGAAGTAGAGATTTTTGACCTCTGAAATGCTTATCTCACTCAAATGAGCATGTTAGTCCAATCATCATCAAAACTAGAGTCATTTTGTGAAGTTCAGGTTTTGGTGTTCTGAAGAGCTTAACTCGCTGAAATAAGGATGTTATTCAAAACAACATCAAAAGTTGTGTCTTTTAGTGAAGTTGAGATATTGATCTTCTGAAGTGCTTATCTCGCTGAAATAAGCATTTTAATCCAAACAGCATTAAAAAATAAATGATTTGATGAAGTTGAGATGTTTGCCTTCTGAACTGCTTAACTCGCTCAAATAAGCATGTTATTCAAATCAACATCGAAAGTTGAGTCATTTGGTGAAGGAGAGATTTTGATTTCTGAAGTGCTTATCTCACTCAAATAATCATGTTAGTCAAACCAACATCAAAACTTGAGTAATTTATTGAAGTTCAGATTTTGGTCATTTGAAGAGCTTAACTCGCTGAAATAAGCATTTTATTTCAAACAGCATGAAAAGTTGAGACATTTGGTGAAGTTGAGATTTTTGACTTCTGAAGTGCTTATCTCACTCTAATAAGCATGTTAGTCCAACCAACATCAAAACTTCAGTCATCTGGTGAAGTTCAGATTTTGGTTTTCTGAAGTGCTTATCTCACTGAAATAAGCTTGTTCGTCAAAACAGCATCAACATTTAAGTCATTTCGTGAAGTTGGGTTTTTTGACTTCTGAAGTGCTTATCTCACTGAAATATTCATTTTAGACC
>NW_025967035.1:0-25883 GCF_021869965.1 Rhincodon typus | reverse complement strand
GCATTTCTGAAGAAGAGTCTAGGCCCGAAACGTCAGCCTTCCTGCTCCTCTGACGCTGCTTGGCCTGCTGTGTTCATCCAGCTCTACACCTTGTTATCTCAGATTCTCCAGCATCTGCAGTTCCTGCTATCTCTGAAACAATTGTACAGGGTATTGGTGTGACCCTATCTGGAGTATTTACTTAGGGAGGGCTTGCAGAAGAAGCAAATCAGAGAATGTTTTAGACTGATTCCAAAGATGAGGATAGATTGAACAGACTGGCCCTGAATCTTTTGCAGTTTAACTGAGTGGTAACCTCACCGAAAAATGTAAGATTCTGAGAGGACATGACAGAATATTTGGGGAAAACCCATTTGTAAACTTGTGACTTACCAAAGTTGTTTAACCTCTGCTGTTTTTGCTTTCAACTTAGAGTAAGATGCAATTAAAACTTGTACTTGGAACAGGGTGTCATAAGTGAGCAGATGAAATTGTGTGAGAACTCAAAAGCCAGCTACTGTAAAAAAACAGCAAGGAATTATTATAACTGCAGTCTGAAACTTTGTACTACTGGACTTTCAGGGTGACTTTGAATTTTCCAGTCCCTGCACCTGTGGAGCAGAAGGCAATGTGAAACAGAACCTGTTTCTTTCAATCTCAATGGGAAAATGTTGAGCTACTCACAGATGTAAACAGGAAACCTGATAAAAGCAACTGCAGCAATTCAGTTCACAGTGCTAGAGAAAGAGGGCTACATGCTCTGAAGGCTCTTTGCAGTACACTGAACGATAGTCCACATCCAAAAAGAACAACACAATACAAAAATAAATATTTCGAGAAGGGACACCAGAATGAACAAGGCCAGAGCAAAGAATGCAAGTATTTCAGGACATGACATGACATGACAGAGAAGGAAACATAGAACAGTACAGGCCCTTCAGCCCACGATGTTGTGCCGAATTTTTACCCTGAACCAAAGGTCTATCTAACCTCCACCCCTACCTTATACTATCATCCATATGCCGATCTAATAGCCGCTTAAATGCCCTGAATGAGGCCGACTCCACTACCCTCTCCAGCAATTCCACGCCCCGACCACTCTGAGTAGAGAACCAACCTCTGACATCTCCTCTATATCTACCTCCACTCACTTTAAAACTATGTCCCCTCCTAATAACTACCTCCACCCTAGGAAAAGGTCTCTGGCTATCCACTCTATCTATACCTCTGATCATTTTGTACACCTCTATCAAATCACCTCTCATCCTTCGTCATTCTAAAGCGAAAAGCCCTAGCTCTCTCAACCTTTCCTCGTAAGACCTTCCCTCCATTCCAGGCGATATCCTGGTAAATCTCCTCTGCACCTTTTCCAACGCTTCCACATCTTTCCTGTAATGAGACGACCAGAACTGGACACAGTACTCCAGATGTGGCTGAACCAGGGTTTTGTATAGCTGGAGCATAACTTCACGGCTCTTGAACGCAATCCCTCTATTAATGAAACCTAACACATCATACACCTTCTTAACAACTCTATCCACTTGGGTGGCAGCTTTCAGGGAACTGTGGACATGAATCCCAAGATCCCTCTGCTCCTCCACACTGCCAAGAATCTTTCCATTAACCCTGTATTCTGCTTTCAAGTTTGTCCTTCCAAAATGAATCACCTCACACTTTTTAGAGTTAAACTCCATCTGCCACTTCTCAGCCCAGCTCTGCATCCTATCAATGTCCCTTTGTAACCTAGAACAACCCTTCGCACTATCCACAACTCAACCCACCTTCATATTGTCCGCGAACTTACTAATCCACCCTGCCAGTCCTACATCCAAATCATTTACAAAAATCACAAATAGAAGAGGACCCAGAACAGATCCTGTGGTACACTACTCGTAACTGAGCACCATGTTGAATATTTTCCGTCCACTACCACTCTTTATCTTCTAAAGGTCAGCCAATTTTGAATCCGATCTGCCACATTTCCCCCTATCCCATGCCTCCTTACTTTCTGCATGAGCCTACCATGGGAAACCTTATCAAACGCCTTACTTAAATCCATGTATACCACATCCACTGCTCTATCTTCATCCACGTGTTTAGTCACGTCTTCAAAGAATTCAATAAGGTTTGTGAGGCATGATCTACCCCTCACAAATCCATGCTGACTATCACGAATCAAACTGTGCCTATCCAAGTGATCATAAATCCTATCTCTCAGAGCCCTTTCCAATAATTTGCCCACCACTGACATAAGACTAACTGGCCTGTAATTTCTGGGGTTATCCCTATTCCCTGTTTTTCTCCAATCTTCTGGTACTATACCCATGGACAGTGAGGACGAAAAGATCGTCGCCAAAGGCCCTGCGATCTCTTCCCTCACTTCCCATAGAATCCTTGGATAAATCCTATCAGGCCTGGAGGATTTATCTATCTTCAAGTTCCCCAAAATTCCTACCACATCTTCCTTACTAACATCCACCTCCTCTAGTCTACCAGCCTGTTTCAAACTGTCCTCCCCGACAGCTAAGTCCCTCTCAGTTGTGAATACAGAAGAAAAGTATTCATTAAGGACCCCTCCTATCTCTTTAGGTTCCGTGCACAAATTCCCTTTACAATCCTTGATCGGCCATACCCCTACTCTGATCATTCTCTTATTCTTCATGTACGTGTAAAAACCCTTGGAGTTTTCCTTGGTCCTATCTGCCAAGGTTTTCTCATGCCCCCTTATAGCTCTCCTAAGCCCTTTCTTCAGCTCTTCCTGGCTAACTTGTATCCCTCTAGAGCCTTTTCCGTTCCTTGTTTCCTAAACCTTATATAAGCATCCTTCTTCCTCTTAACTAGTCATTCGACCTCTCTCGAGAACCAAGGCTCCCTCACTCGACCGCATCTTCCCTGCCTGCTAGGGACAAACATTTCGAGCACACACAGTATGCGTTCCTTAAACAATCTCCACATTTCAATAGTGTTCTTCCCTGACAGCATCTGTTCCCATTTTATGTTACCCACTTCTTGCCTAACAGAATTATAATTGTCCTTCCCCCAATTATAAACCTTACCCTGCTGTATGTACCTATCCTTTTCCATGACTATTGTAAAAGTAACAGAGTTATGATCGCTACCGCCAAAATGCTCTCCTACCAACAGGTCTAACACTTGGCCCGGTTCATTGCCAAGCACCAAATCCAAAGTAGCCTCTCCTCATGTTGGTCTATCTACTATCCTTCCTGAATGCACTGGACAAAACCACTCCATCTAAACTATTACAACTAAAAAGTTTCCAATCAATATTTGGAAAGTTGAAGTCACCCATGACTACAACCCTGTGACTTCTGCACCTTTCCAGTATCTGCCTCCCAATCCGCTCCTCCACTTCTCTGTAACTATTAGGGGGTCTGTAAAAAGCCCCCAGCAAAGTGACTGCTCCTTTCTTGTTCCTGACCTCAACCCAAACTGACTCTGTAGACATATCATTCTCGAACTGCCTTTCAGTAGCTGCTATACTAGCCCTGACTAGCAGTGCCACTCCGCCGCCTCTTTTCCACTCTCCCGATTTCTTTTAAAGCATCTAAATCCTGGAACTTTCAACAACCATTCCTGTCCCTGAGTTACCCAAGTTTCTGTAATGGCCACAACATCGTAGTTCCAAGTACTGACCCATGCTCTAAGTTCACCTGCCTTATTTCTGATACTTCTAGCATTGAAGTATACACACTTCAAACCATCCCTGTATCCACAATTATATTCCATGGACCGCATTTCTTTATTAACAGCCTCACTCCCTGTTGTGTCTGTTGGAAGGCTGAATACCTCATCCTCTGAATTACAAATCCGGTTCCCCAACCCCTGCCAATCTAGTTTGAACCATCCCGTATAGCTCAAGCAAACCTCCCTCGCAGGATATTTGTGCCCTTCCAGTTCAGGGGCAACCCGTCCTTTCTGTACAGATCCAGCATGAAGGTGACGGTACTTTAACAGCAAGAAATAAATCACTTTGCTTGCAACTGTGTTACTGCAAAGAAGCAATACAAGCATACGATGATGACTGCTGCAGGGATTTCAAACGATTCTGACAAATCACACTGCACTGTTAAACTAATGGGCACTTCCTGATCTAAAAGTAATAATTGGCTTGTGACTGTTAGAATGTTAATTGCAGAAGGAGAGCATCAAGTGAACATGATGTGTGAAATGAAAATTGGTGATATGTGCAATATCATCAGCTTGGCAGACTTGTGCACAGTGGCTCAAGGTGGTGAACCAAAAATGAAGACATTGAACATAAAGAGGAGGCTACATTGTAGAACATTCATCCCAAGAGGACAAATGATGGGGAGAGCCCAATGCAATGAGATGAACAAATACCCACAGTTCTGATAACAGACGGAGAAAAATACATTTGTCTGAGTTGAAGTGAGTCTAAAGCATGGTCTAGTAACCCTAGCCAGCGAAGACATTTGCAGCCTTACACAGAACACCAAACTACTGACTACTGAACAGACACTGAAAAAATATCAATGTTTTTACAGTCTTGAATGTCTTTCTGGTGTGTATCATCTCAAAGTAAATGAAAACGTAAGACCAACTCAGCAGCAGCATTCCACTGCCCTCAAGTCTAGCCTGAAAGAATACACAACTAATAGACTGCATGAAGTAATGGAAAGAAGCAGGTAATCAAGAAAGCGACAACTGTGTACTACATTAGTTGGACGGTAGTAATGAGGCATGCTAAAAGTTTGAGTGTGTCCTTAGATCTAAAGGATCTTTGAAAAGTACATACTAACCCATGCTAACCACTGAGGAAATTTTGATCCACCTTGTGTTATGATCCGAGCTGTGTTATTACTTGACAAGTCAGATCCCAGATTGAAATCAGGCGTAAGATATCATGTTTTGATTGTTAAAACCAAAACCTATGTGGTCTTTCCTTGCAATGTTAGTATACAATGCTGCAGAGTTTGCTTTAACAGTAAACAGAAATGTATTAACAAAAGAACTGAGAATAAAACTCACGCAACTCATCAGGTGAAGATCTAATTGATGGAGGCCTTGAACTTTTGGGGTTGAAATGACTGCCACAATTAAGCCGAAACCAAGCCATTCGAAGTGGGTGACAGACACTGGCAAGCAAGCACCGACTGCTTGGTATCTAGCCCTGCCCTGGTGTGTGCGCTACGCTGTGTGGATGCTTTCAAAGCGCTGGCTGCAGTACTCACCACACCCAAAGCCAGGGCTAGTCGTTTAATGAAAACTACGGTAACCTGGGAAAAAGTAACGTCACCAACCCCAGAGCTAGCCTTCAGACAGGTAGCTTTGTTCTTCGCTGACAGGGAGTTAATTTCAGGTAAGGTGAGTCAAATCAGTGTTCAAAGGAGAAAAACATATTTTAACTCTTAGAATCATAGAATGTCTACAGTGCAAGCAGAGAGCATTCAGCCCATCTAGTCTGCACTGACCCTCCAAAGAGTATCCTGCCCAGACCCACCCTCCAGCCTATCTCCATAAACCCGTACTAACCACTTAGTCTGCACATCCCTGGGTACGACAGTCAATTTAGCACGGCTAATCCATTTAACCTACACATCTTTGTACTATGGGTGGAAATTGGAGCACCCGGCAGAAACCCATGTAGATACTGAGAGAATGTGCAAACTCCAAGCAGACTTACCCAATGCTAGAATTGAACCTTGGTCCCTAGCGCTGTGAGGCAGCAGTACTAACCACCATGCTACCTTTAAAATTAGCTTTCATGTTCATTTTTCATTTGTATTCTCAAGATAGGATGGTAATTTTGCAAGTTTACAGACTGGCTTTTTTTCATTTAACACTTTATATTAATTTTTCCATTAGAGCTCACAAGAGGTACCTATAGTGCTGCCCTTTCAAGTAAGTTTGTGTCCCAGTAATTGTGCAGTCATTTCCCTATGTGGAGACAATCCTTCCATTCTTTGCCCTTAGATTTCAGCCTCCTTTTCTGACACAGACCAATTGATAATTGTCTATTGGCTTTACATTTATGTAGTTTATTGCACTTAGTATAGTGTTAGAAACAACTTAAGAGAGATTGAGATTTTGATTTTGAGTGAAACCAGAGAACAGATCTTCCCAGTTCACCTGAAGTCTTCTCAGATCTAACCAATCTCATTGGACCCCAGGCCCATTCCACTGCCTCTGTTCAAGATTTACATTGAGCTCGATAGATTCTTCCCTTCAGTCTCCAACAGCCTTCTTTACAAGTAATATCACTGCAAAATGTGTGGTGCTTGCTCCTGTTTCAGCTCAAGCAATCCGATTGTCTGCAGTTACTGAATCTGAGATTATCCTGAAATCCAGAATGTCCAATCTGAGTTGCTCCTGGCCCAAAAAGCGTTCAGAATCTGTACACTTGGTCAGGCAGAGCTCTGGGATCCAAGACTGATCCTCTGTTACTGTCAGTCCTAAATCAGGTTCAGCTGCTGGTTTGATCACTCGTCTAAGGCGTGTCATTGGCTGACAAAACTGCAGGAATCAACAGACTACCTGCATTCCTGTCAGGTATGTTCTTTCAGAAATCTGGGGCTATTTTCCCTGGAGCATCGGAGGCTGAGGTGTGACCTTGTAGAGGTTTATAAAATCATGAGGGACTTGGATAGGGTAAATAGACAAGGTCTTTTCCCTGGGGTGGGGGAGTTCAAAAGTAGAAGGAATAGGTTTAAGGTGAGAGGGGAAAGATTTAAAAGGGATCTAAGGGGCAACCTTATCACACAGAGGGTGGTGCATGTGTGGAATTTGCTGCCAGAGGAAGTGGTTGAGGCTTGTATAATTACAACATTTAAAAGACATCTGGAAGGGTATATGAATAGGAAGGGTTTAGAGGAATAGAAGCCAAATGCTGGCGAATGGAGCTCGATTTATTTAGGATAACTGCTTGGCATGGACGAGTTGGACCGAAGGGTATGTTTCCACGCTATATATCTCAATGACTTTATGACTCTAAAATAGAATGAACAAAAACATTCACTTATAATACACATTCAATTTTTTTAAACACACTGTAGAAACATAATCTCATTAATCCCTGAACATTCCTTCATAAGGAACATAACAGCTTTTGTATCATACCCAAAAACCACTCATGCAATACTCACACCAGAATCCCTGTATCAAACTCCTTGGGAGCTTCAAATCACTTATGCCTTCAACTTTTAGGCTGGATCTGCAGATAGCTTCAGGGAGAATCTACCAGACGCAGGCTTAAACATACTCAGTTTTAAGCAATCTCTTTGCAGTTTTATTCCAACACTTCAGGTCTGGGACTAACACTAACTCTTCACTTTAAGATGACTTTGTTCACTATACATCTGTCCCTACTGAGAAGCACTGCTGCAGACAACCATCCTGTCACAAGATCGTGATGTAACTACTCAAAACTCAAAATAAAACTAAAACTACATCTCTCTCAAAACAATGACATTTCCCTTCAGCTTCAAAATAAGCTCTCCCAGTCTTCTAGACTGGAGCTTGTTTATCAGTCATAAAACTTTAACGATGTACATAAAAACCCATTAAGCGGAGCCTCAAACCAGTTTTAAAAGAAATCACTGTGGCTACAGAAATACTTAAAATTATTAATTCCACGCACACCGAAAATTCCAACTGTTACTGATTTAAAAAACAGAAACCTAAAATTGCAATAAATATTAAACCAATATAGAAATCCACTGTTTACAGTACACTTGTCAAGGGAAAGGGACACTGCTCTAAATCTGAAGGATTGATACCAGCAAAGGAAGCGGCATCCCAACAGCAATTTTCTGACTACATTCATTCCGGACACTGTTTGGGATGAACAGGTGTTTACAAATGTGTTTTGGCATTTCCACTGCTCTGTAGGACTAGCAACACAGACAGCATGAGACAGCCAGTGATCTCCGAAGGATAGAGACAAAAATGATTGCAGTCATCTGTCTGCCTATGATGTAAACATATAATGGAAGAAGATATTAAAAACTACAATCAGAATCAACTGCAACTGTGAGAGCCTGCTTACCAGATGAATTTGAATATAAATAAGAAAAAGATGCTATTGAAGATGACACTGAACCTGATAAATTGAGAACTGTGGTAGAGATGAAGCAACCAATAGATGTGAATCTGAATGTGAAATAACCATTTGATGGATTTGTGAACTACCTGAGCAAAGTCCTTGTCTAATGTAGGATTAAAATGTGAACATTGATGCAATCTCATTGTAAAGGGGCCACAGAAAAAGGAGGAGTTTTTCAATTGTATCAAACAATTAGGGGGAACTATGATCAAGTCATCCTGGAATGTGATACCATTGAGAGGGGGCCTGGATCAACCTTTGTGCAGCAAGAACAACTAATTGCATTTGCATCCAAGGTTTATCCCAAACTGTGCAACTGAAATAAGGAACATCCCTCCAAGAATACATAGACACCAGAAGAATAATTAAAACAACCTGCATGGAACCATTAAAAAACATCAGAATGCTTATCAGCTTGAGTGAAATGCATGCCAGGGATAGTGGGGTAGACCAGAATGAATAAATGATTTTTCATGATAGGAAATAATATTCCTAATTGACCATTCACTTTTATAAAAAGATGATGTTTGGAGAAATGCATTTGTACATTTACATGTGTACTTGCCTAGTTTACAATAATAAGTTATGCAAGCTCACACATGGAACACAGGTTAAATGCTGAGAGATAGTAGGAACTGCAGATGCTGGAGAATCCGAGACAACAAGGTGCAGGTTCATCCAGCCCTGCACCTTGTTGTCTTAAATGCTGAGAGTATGTTTCCTCCATGGTGGAATCTAAAACTAGGGGACAAAGTTGAAAGATAACAACTACCTCATTTAACACAAGGAGGGGGAATTTCTTCTCTCAAAAGAGTTGTTCATCTTTGAAATTCTCTCCCATAGGAGGTTGAGTTAATAGACTTTTGATTGACAAGGAAATCAAAAATTTGAAGAGGCAGCCAAAGAAGTGGTGTTTAGATTAGAAACAAATCAACCATGATCCTGCTAAATGGCAGAACAGGTTCCATGGCTCAAATAGTCTATTTCTGCTTGTGTTCCTTCTGATTTTATAATCCTCACTTCTCAACAGAATAAGTGCTTTATTGGTTGTGTTTCGACACATAATGGATCAGGAAAGGCACTTTATAAATTCAAGTGAAGTTTAAGGTAGTAGTCAGCCACTCCAAGGCTGAAATACAATATTGAAATAATGTTTCCAGTTAAACTGAAGGCAACAACCCTTACAGAAAAGATTCACTACAACACAAAAAATGAATTGGCATCATTTTTTTGAACCATATGCTCAGGATACACGTGCATACATCAAAAAAAAGACAAATGGCCTAATCCAAGAGGCCAAAGGGCATGTTCGTCAACAAAGTTTTTGAATCAAGGACAATAATCACCAAAATAGGTTTCATTTCATGCAATGTCATGCTCAAGAACCACAGAGTCAGAGGACAGATTGAATAATGTGACAGGCTGTAAATTTCTCCATAAAGTTTCACACTCAAGTTAGTTACATCAAAATGCCAAACACAATAATGGAGTCTCAAATAAAAGGAGAAATACACAACAGGTTATTTCACAACAGTAAAGTGAAAGATCATCATGTTTTGGGGTAACATCAAAGAGAATTATTCCAATGAACTGCATAATGCTGAAAAAATTAATGTGTTTTCTCTTTTGAGATTTGATTGATCTGTGTTTCTAGCTTCAGTACTTTTATTCCAGATATCCAGCATGTATGTTTTTCTTGAATCAGAGATAGTAGGAACTGCAGATGCTGGTGAATCCGAGACAACAAGGTGTAGGGCTGGATGAACACAGCAGGCCAAGCAGCATCATAGAAGCAGAGAGGCTGACGTTTCGGGCCTAGACCCTTCATCAGAAAAGGGGGAGGGGAAGGGGGTTCTGAGATAAATAGGGAGAGAGTGGGAGGCGGATAGAAGATGGATAGAGGAGAGGAAACAAACAGGTCGAAGAGGCGGGGATGGGGCCAGAAAAGGTGAGTGTAGCTGGGGAGTTAGGGAGGGGATAGGTCAGTCCAGGGAGGACGGACAGGTCAAGGGGGCGGGATGAGGTCGGTCGGTAGGAGATGGAGGTGCGGCTTGAGGTGGGAGGAGGGGATAGGTGGGAGGAAGAACAGGTTAGGGAGGCAGGGACGAGCTGGACTGGTTTTGGGATGCGGTAGGGGGAGGAGAGATTTTGAAACTTGTGAAATCCACATTGATACCCTTGCGCTGCAGGGTTCCCAAGCGGAATATGAGTTGCTGTTCCTGCAACCTTCGGGTGGCATCGTTGTGGCACTGCAGGAGGCCCAGGATGGACATGAGGAATGGGAGGGGGAGTTGAAATGGTTCGCGACTGGGAGGTGCAGTTGTTTATTGCGAACCGAGCGTAGGTGTTCTGCAAAGCGGTCCCCGAGCCTCCGCTTGGTTTCCCCGATGTAGAGGAAGCCACACCGGGTTGCAGGAACAGCAACTCATATTCCGCTTGGGAACCCTGCAGCCCAATGGTATCAATGTGGATTTCACAAGTTTCAAAATCTCCCCTCCCCCTACCGCATCCCAAAACCAGTCCAGCTCGTCCCTGCCTCCCTAACCTGTTCTTCCTCCCACCTATCCCCTCCTCCCACCTCAAGCCGCACCTCCATCTCCTACCGACTAACCTCATCCCGCCCCCTTGACCTGTCCGTCCTCCCTGCACCGACCTATCCCCTCCCTAACTCCCCACCTACACTCACCTTTACTGGCCCCATCCCCGCCTCTTCGACCTGTTTGTTTCCTCTCCACCTATCCTCTCCTCTATCCATCTTCTATCCGCCTCCCACTCTCTCCCTATTTATTTCAGAACCCCCTTCCCCTTCCCCTTTTCTGATGAAGGGTCTAGGCCCGGAACGTCAGCCTCTCTACTCCTATGATGCTGCTTGGCTTGCTGTGTTCATCCAGCCCTGCACCTTGTTGTCTTGTATGTTTTTCTTCGAGTGTTAGGTCAGAGGATTGGGAATTATTTTCGACATGAGCAGCAGATAAATAAAAAAGCTGATAAACAGGGAGAAAATGGATTATGAAAGTAAATTGGAAAGTATAAAAACAAACATTACAAGCTTCTATGGTTATATATAAAAAGTAGTTAAACCACCTTGGAGGATACAGTGAGTGAGGGCAAGGGCAGTTGTATATTGACAAATTGATAACAGGAAAATGGCAGATAATTTCAACCAATATTTTCCATTGGTCTTCATGGTGGAGGGCTCTGAACAGCTCAAAGATAACAAATATGAAAGGTGCTAATGAGAGGAAAGACCTTGTAACTGTCTCTATCACAAGGGACAAATTATTAGACAAATTAATACAAGTAAGACAAATAAGTCTCATGTTTGATAAATTTGCTAAAACTCTTCAATGACATTACACACAGAAATGATAAGGAGGAACAGAAAGACGTTGTGCATTTGAATTTTTGGAAGGTATCTGGCAAGTTGCCTCAAAAAGAATAAGGTAGCAGTTCAGTTACTGGGGTTAATGAATCAGCATGGACTGAGGATTGGTTAACAAGAGAGACAGTTGGAATTAATGGGTCTAAAGGAGGTAGCTGAAGAGATAGTCGAAGCGTTAGTGGTGATCTTTCAGGAATCGCTCGAGTCAGGGAGGGTCCCGGAGAACTGGAAAATCGCTAAAGTGACACTCCTGTTTAAAAAGGGAGTAAGACAAAAGACGGAAAAGTACAGGTCGATTAGTCTAACCTTGGTCGTGGTTAAGGTTTTGGAGTCCATTGTAAAAGATGAGATTTCTGAATATTTGGAAGTGTATGGTAAAATAGGGCAAAGTCAGCATGGTTTCATCAAGGGGAGGTCATGCCTGACAAATCTGCTAGAATTCTTTGAGGAAGTAACGAGCAGGGTAGACCAAGGACAGCCAATGGATGTTATCTACCTGGACTTCAAGAAGGCCTTTGACAAGGTGCCACACAGGAGGCTGCTGAGTAAGATAAGGGCCCATGGTGTTAGAGGCAAGGTGCTAGCATGGATAGAAGATTGGCTGACTGGCAGAAAGCAGAAAGAGGGGATACAAGGGTCTTTCTCAGGATGGCAGCCGGTGACAAGTGGTATTCCACAAGGGTCAGTGTTGAGACCACAACTTTTCACTTTATACATTAATGATCTAGGTGAAGGAACTGTGGGCATTCTGGCTAAGTTTGCAACAGTACAAAGATAAGTGGAGGGATAGGTAGTATTGAGGAGGTGGGGAGGCTGCAGAAGGATTTGGACAGGTTAGGAGAGTGGGCAAAGAAGTGGCAGATGCAGTACAACGTGGGAAAGTGTGAGGTCATGCACTTTGGTAAGAAGAATAAAAGCATGGACTATTTTCTACATGGGGAGAAAATTCAGAAGTCTGAAGTGCAAAGGGACATGGGTATTCTAGTCCAGGATTCAATCAAGGTAAACTTGCAGGTTGAGTCAGTAGTCAGGAAGGCAAATGCAATGTTGGCATTTATTTTGAGAGGACTTGAATATAAAAGCAGGGATGTACTACGGAGGCTTTATAAGGCCCTGGTCAGGCCACATTTGGAGTACTGTGTGCAGTTTTGGGCCCCATATCTCAGCAAGGATGTACTGGCCCTGGAGCGGGTTCAGAGGAGGTTCATGAGAATGGTCCCAGAGAATGGAAAGCTTAACATATGAGGAACGTTTGAGGACTCTGGGACTATACTCATTGGAGTTTAGAAGGATGAGAGGGGATCAAATTGAAACTTTCAGAGTACTGAATGGCCTGGACAGAGTGGATGTTGAGAAGATGTTTCCATTAATAGGAGAGACTGGGACCCAAGGGCACAGCCTTAGAGTGAAGGGAAGATCTTTTAGAATGGACATAAGGAGAAACTTCTTCAGCCAGAGAGTGGTGAATCTATGGAATTCACTGCCACAGAAGGCTGTGGAAGCCAGGTCATTGAGTACATTTAAGACTGAGATAGATAGGTCCTTGATTATCAAGGGGATCAAGGGTTACAGGGAGAAAGCAGGAGAATGGGGTTGAGGAACTTATCAGCCATGATTGAATGGCGGAGCAGACTCGATGGGCTGAATGGCCTAATTTCTGCTCCTACGTCTTATGGGTCTTTCTTGAGTTGGAAAGTCGTAACTTGCGGAGTGCCACATGTATCAAACCTAGGACTCAATCATTTACTATCTACATTAATAAATTCGGGTGGGGGACGGGGTTTAAAATCTCCAAATTTGTTGACAATATAAAAATAGATAAATGATTTATTTATTGTCACATATGTCTCGAAGTTACAGTGAAAAGTGTTTTGTTGCCACAATCCGATGTCATTCTGAGGTGCATTAAGAATTAAAAAGAAATTCCTTCAAGAAGAGATAGTAAGAACTGCCGATGCTGGAGTCAGAGATAACACAGGGTGGAGCTGGAGGAACACAGCAAGCCAGGCAGCATCAGAGGAGCAGGAAAGTTGACGTTTCAGGTCGGGACCCTTCTTCAGAAATGGGGGAGGGGGAAGGGAGCTCAGAAATAAATAGAGAGAAGGGTGGGGCTGCAGAAGGTAGTTGAGATGGTAATAGGGGAGTGCAGGTAGGGAGTGGTGGGGATTGGTCAGTGGGATGGGTGGAGCGGATAGGTGGGAGAGAAGATGGACAGGTTGTGTCAGGTCAAGGAGGCAGGGATGAGAGGGATGGTTGGTCATGGGATGAGACCGGGGGTGGGGGTTTATTGAAACTGGTAAAATCCACACTTAGGCCATTGGGCTGTAGGTTACCAAGGTGGAATATGAGGTGCTCCTCCTCCAGTTTCCAGGTGGCGAGATTGTGACACTGGAGGAGGCCCAGGATGGACAAGTCACACAGGGAGTGAGAGGGGGAATTGAAATGGTTCACAACCGGAAGGTGTTGTCATTTGTTGCAAACAGAGCGCAGGCGCTCTACAAAGCAGTCTCTGAGCCTCCGCTTGGTCTCACCAATGTAGAGGAGGCCACATCAAGAACAGCAGATGCAATAGACCAAGTTGACGGATGTACAGGTGAACCTTTGTCTGATGTGAAAGGTTTGTTTGGTGCTTTGAATGGAGGTGAGTGGGGAGGTGTAGGGGCAGATGTAGCACCTCCTATGGTTGCAGCGAAAGGTGCCGGGGGTGGTGGGGCTAGTGGGGAGTGTGGAGCAGACGAGGGAGTCGCGGAGAGAGCAGTCCCTACGAAAGGCAGGTAGGGTTGGGGAGGGAAGTATCTCTTTGGTTGTGGTGTCGGATTGTAGGTGGCAGAAGTGGCAGAGAATGATACATTGGATACAGAGGAGGTGAGGTGATATGTGAGGATAAGGGGGATTTTGTCTTTGTTTTTCTTGGGGGGAGGGGAGGGGATGTGAGGGGAGAGCAACACCTTCCGGTCGCGAATCATTGTAACTCCCCCTCCCACTCCCTGTGTGACATGTCCATCTTGGGCCTCCTCCAGTGTCACAATGACACCAACCGGAAACTGGAGGAGCAGAACCTCATTTCCCACCTTGGGAGCCTACAGTCCAATGGCCTAAATGTGGATTTTACCAGTTTCAAAATCTCCCCACCCCGGCCTCATCACATGACCAACCCTCTCTCTCATCCCCGCCTCCTTGACCTGACACAACCTGTCCATCTTCTCTCCCACCTATCCGTTCCACCCATCCCAATGACCAATCCCCACCACTCCCTACCTGCACTCCCAACTACCAGCCACACGCCTCCTCTCTCTATTTATTTCTGAGCTCCCTTCCCCCTCCCCAATTTCTGAAGAAGGGTCCTGACCCGAAACATCAACTTACCTAAAGAAGAATTCATCTTCGGTTCAAATCAAGGTCTCAAGCATGGCTTCAGCACTTCTGCAAGGTCTCTGCAAGGTATTCCAGTCCTCAAGGAGACAGGAAACAGGAAACAGCAAAATGGTGATGCCGATGCCCTAGGAGTCCTAGCCCTGCGGCTGTCGCTGCCTCGCTGACACTGCTGAGAACCCTGGCTCCAGGCACCACCACTGCCTGGGGGTAATGGCTTCAGGCGCCACCACCACGAGTCCTGGCTCCAGGCACCACTGCCACCTGGTGTCCTGGCTCCGGGCACTGCCACCACCAGGAAGATCATCCACACCGCCGACACTGACACCACTCCAGCCTCAAAGGTGAAGAACAAAGGTGGAAGAAAAGAAAATAAATGAAAAGTACATACAGAACACAATGCCACTGGCCTGGAGTGGACAGGCTCCAATGAGCTCGAACACTACCCTACCATGCTGGAGCCATCTTTGATACTAGGTGGGAGGACATATCAAGTTAAGAACGTATGGAATCTGCAAGAGGATACAGATTGATTGATTGAGTGGGCAAAAACTTGACAAGTAGATTTCAATGTAGAAAAATTTGAGGTCATGCCCTTTGGTAGGAAGTATCAAATGGCAGACTATCAGGACTTAAAGTGCATAAGTTGCCGACGGTGCCAGACCCAGATGATAAAGTGGTTGGGAAAGAAATTCTGGATCCTGGGCTAAATAGAACTTCAAAACAAAGGCCAAGAATTTGTGATGAACCCTTACAATTCACTGGTTTGGCCTCAACTAGAAAATTGTGTCCAATTCTATGCACCACACTTTACACAAGGCGTGAAAGCTTTGGAGAGAATGCAGAAAATCTTTACAACAGCTCCAGAGATGACGAACTCTAGTTTATGTGCACATATTGGAGAAGCCATGGTTACTCTCAATCAACATGGAAGTTTTAAGAGATTTAAAATCACGATAGTTTCAAGAGGACAGACAGAAAGTGTTCCTGCTGCAGGACAGTCAAGACTGAGAAGACAGAGATTTAAGGTGATCGACAACAGAATCAAAAGTAACATAAAATTTTTCACAAGGCAAGTCTTGGTGATGATTCAAATCTGGCTTTCAAACTGAATTGGATAAGGGCCTAAAGGGGAAAATAAGTGCAGAACTTCAGATCGGAAACAAATTACATTGCTTTGGTAGGGAGCTGGCACAGACTTGACAGACCAAATGGTTTCCTATTGTGCTATCATCATTCCAGGATTCTACATCTGGGTCAAGTGCCTCTAAACTGGGACAGTGATGACTGAGATACCTAGAGGAACATAACAAACTAATTACAATGTAGCAGCCTCTCATTTTTATTTAAGATGATGGAACTATTAATGGTAATCTATAATGCTGGGTAAATGAAGCGAATCAACCCTAATTTTGATATGAAAAGTTAAGAATTTAGTATTTTAGCTGTAGTGGGTTTTAAAGAATAACATACTTTCATAACTGTAAGAAAGAAAGGAATTTGAAATGAAAAGCAGTTGAGGTGTCAGCTTTGATGTTGCTTTCTCATGGGCACTGAATACTAAGTAACTTGTTAACTTGACTTTTGGTTAATGTACACCAGATTGCAATTATGTTAGTGAACTGTTGGTTCTATCCCCGCTGAGCAGGGGGAATGGCAATGTTTCTTTCAATGGCTATGACCAATAAAAAATAGATATAAATAAGCATAGGCAAGAATGCTTTTGAAACAGGACGATCTGTCGGCAGTCCTGCATTTTTGAACCAGAAAGTTATGAGGTCAATAAAATGACCATAGGACAGAACTCAGGAGGAGTTACAACTAAAGTTGAGACAAATAAGATGACCCAATGACGTTAACTGTTTTTGTATTTTTGTTTGAAGAATAACTGTCACAGCTGAACCAAACAAATCACATTATAACTTCATGTCCACTTGCTCGCAAAATAGGCAATTTAGTCATTCACAAGTCTCAGTGTCATTACGTGTTTTTTTTTACAATTAATCCACCTTGGATAACACCCAACCTACATGTGTAAAAGACACAACTATTTCATCCTGGTCACAAGAGTAGTGAGAAACAATTCAAGGATTCAGACGATGTACAGAAACAACAAATGCTGCTTAATTTAATAAGCTTTCAAAAGTAATTTCACATTTTTAACGGTCCATCTGACTTGTCTTCAAAATCAAGTTCTTATACTCTACCTTCCCTACAAACAGGTGCCAAATAAGCTGTGTTACAGCATCCTGCTTAAACCCACATTCCTTTGGAACATGGCTCCTGAGAGGAAACACAGAATCAGTAAATGTATATCTATTAAAGACAAAACAAATAACTTACATTCATACAACGTCTTTCATGACTCCAAGTGTTTTACAGCCAATGAAATACTTCAGCAATAACTGTTGGGAAATATGATAGCCAATTTACACACAGTAAAGTCCCACAAACACCAACAAGATTGGTGATGTAGATATTCTTCTTCAGCGATGTTAGTTATGAGATAAATGTTGGCCGTGACACAGAGTGAACATCCCTACTCTTGAAACTTCTTTGCATTTGCCCAAGACAAAAAAAACTTAAAGAAAACCCTTTCCAAAGCACATCATCACTCAAGTGAGAATTCATTTTGTGTGCTCAAGTTTCTTCAGCAAGGAAGCTTGAACACAGCCTTCTGATTCAACAGGTAACAGTCAAGACTGATAAATCGGCAATTGTGAAATGATTTTTAGCAAATAAATTGAACCTGTAATAAATAATCAGCAAGGCAAAATATGAGGATGTTCCACCGTAGTACTGTTTTGTAGTTGTAGAAATGCAGCATTTAAGCTTTGATGAGAATTATATTCAGGTTGAATACAATGAACATTGAAATTTCAAGAAGTCTAAAGTTCAATAAAACAACGTCTTACTTCTTTTCTAAATAATCACACTATGTACAAAAACTGCTATATCACTGATAGCTATGAATGTTTACAAAAGCCAAATAATTTAAACTTATAGCTAAACTCTCTGTTCAGTTCCATGAATCCATATTGCGTCAATCACTCAAAGCAAAATCGCTAAATATTCAAAACTACTTTGCATTATGCTTTACTCAGTGCTCCTCCAAAAAGAACAATGTTTATTATTGTATCACAACGTTGGTCATCCATCACTCATTTTCAAGTGGCAACACACGTTTTTCAGAATCAGCTCCAATCTTCAAACTACAATTACATTTGGTCAGAAGTCAGATCCTAATGCGATGGAGGGCAAGATCATCTGTTAACAATGAAATCTAAACCACCAGACAGATCATCATACCAACAGACATCCAAATGACTCATGTTTAAAACAAAAAATACCCCCAGATAACCTTGACAGGGAACTTGACAACAAAGTGCTTTAAAGCAGTGACTGCCTGCTGCCTGTTACTGCAACAAATACCCGCAAATTTCTTCCAAAACACCAAAGCATCCTTTCTATGGCATGTATTTAATTTCACTTTACATGTATTGTGCATGAAGGGTGCACTGTGCTCCACAATGAGATACAAAATTTGACAGCAAAACTTCGCACAAGACATAAATTATTTTAAAACTGAAAATAAACAGTAACAGTGAGATGCTATTTATTCTCAAATAAAACTAATGCCTTTCTAATTTTGGCTATATGGTGGCTCAATGCAAAACCTTTGGAACTTCTACTTTTTTTAACAAAGTTACAAAATCTTACACTGATCTAAAAGCAAAAAATAATTCATAAGTCTCCCCCCCCGCCCCCCCAATCTGTCTAAAAGTAACACAGCAAACAATTTTCTGGGATCTGGTAGCATTGCAGGGCAAATCACAGGATTCAATAGCACTGCAGAGGGAATGAGAAGGTGTGGCAGCATTGGGAAGGGCTGAGATAAACAACTGTGGGCATGTCTGGCTGGTCTTAGCTTATGGCAGACAACTGGCAGCACACCCATCCAATACTGCCAAACCCTGAGAAGGTTGCATCATGGAAGGTTTGGTTCAAAGGGCTAGAAGTTCATGCTGAAATGGAAACAGAAATCAAGACTGTTTCTTGATCCTGAATCTGCGAGGCCATCTCTCCCTTTCTGGGAGAAATGAAACTGAGTGACGGTTTCCATGGAGCCAGGTGGGCCAAATAAAGCTTATTTTCAATTTAAATACCCCCTTGCCTCATTGAGCTTTGAGGAGAATACTGCACTTGCTTCCAAGCACATAATTCCCAGAAGAGGATCACAGGCAGTACAAGAGAGATATGATGTGGTGAAGGCAATTGCAGCAAAGCCTTTGGCACATGTGCTGTCTGAACTGGCAGCAAGAGCTTAACTATCCCAGTTTTGTTTTCAATGCATGTACATCAGATGCATCATAGTACAGTGCATCTGTATTCATATTGGAGAAGAATGATGACAGTATAGAAACCAGGAAGGGGAACTGTGACATACTTGAACAAATTTGCATTACAAAGGAGGAGGTATTTGTGATTTTAGAATAGAATAGAAAAGAAGAGAATAGAATAAGAACATCAATTTATTGTCACTTGTATTTACGAAAATACAGTGAGATGTGTATAAATTACCATAATTTGGTGTCATTTTAAGTAGAGATATTATGAAAAGAAACAATTAAGACAAAGTTAGGGCAAAGGTTATCTTTTCCCTCCAAGAATGCTGAGTTTCCGGAGGGGCTAAAGGACGCCACCGCCGAAGCCGCCCAAGGCTACCAAAGCAACGATTTCTGGACTGGACACACCACACTACCACCACTGAAGCTGTCCGAAGCCACTGCATCACCACCGTAGCAAGGAGGGACAGACTGAACCCGCCAAATCACTGATGCTGAAGTTGTTGCCACTTCAATCATGCCTGAATCTGCCATATTGCCACTATAGCCACGAGGAATGAACCAGAACCACCATGCCACCACTGCTACAGCCACCGTTGAAACCGCCCCACTGCCAACAGGAGGAATGGACCAGATCCACTGATGAAGAAGTCTTTGATAAAGCCGCAGCCACTATGGCCATGAGGAATGTACATTCAGATCTATCAGACTGCTTGAAAATGGATGAATCTCCAGGTCCTCGTGAGTTGTATCCCAGGATGCTGAGGGATCAAAGGAGGAAATTGCAGGGACTGTGGCTGAAAACTTTAAATTCTGCCTGGCCACAGGACAGATACCAGCGGACTGGAGAACAGCTAAAGTGGTACCATTATTCAAAAGGGTGATAGAGATAAGCCAGGAAACTAGGGGCCAGTGAGTGTAACATCAGTGGTTGATGGTGGAAGGATGTTTGTGTCACTGGAAGTCTGACCCAGGTGTATACCGAAGGGTTCGATGCTGGACTCCTTACTGTTTGTGTTGCATATTATCGCTCTAGACATGAATTGGGAGGTCTGATCAGCAAGTTTACAGATAACATGAAAATTGTTGGTATGGCAAAAAGTGAGGAGGAAAACCTTCAACTACAGGACTATATGGATGGGCTGGTCAGATGGACAGAACAGTGGCAAATAGAAATTTATTTTAAAAAGTGTGAAGTGACACATTTTGGAAGGAATAACACGGCAAGAGAGAACATGTTCAATGGTAGGATCCTATGGAGTCTACAGGATCAGAGGGAGCTTGGTATTCATAAGATACAGGGGCAAATTAGGCCATTTAGCCCATCGACATCTGCTCCACCATTCAATCATGGCCCGATATGCTCCTCACCCCCATTTTCCTGCCTTCTCCCCATAACCCTTCAAACCATTACCAATTAAAAATCTGTCTAACTCCTCCTTAAATTTACTCACTGTCCCAGCATCCACCTCACTTTGGGTAGCAAATTCCACATATTCACAACCCTTTGGGAGAAGTAGTTTCTCCTCAACTCTGCTTTAAATTTGTTATCCCTTATCGTAAGATTATGACCTCACGTCCTAGAATGCCCCACAAGAGGAAGCATCTACTCCACGTCTATTTTATCCATACCTTTTATCATCTTGAATATCTCAATTTGATCTCCCCTCATTCTTTTAAATTCCAAACAGTATAGGCATAAACTGTTCAATCTCTCTTCATACGACAACCCCTCATCTCTGGGATCAATCTAATGAACCTCCTCTGAACTGTCTCCAATGCCACTACATCTTTCCTCAAATAAGGGGACCAAAACTGTGCACAATACTTCCTTAACTTTATATTCTATTCCTTTAGCTATAAAAGCCAACATTCCATTTGCTTTCTTTATTATTTGTTGTACCTGAATGTTAGTTTTCAGTGACTCACGAACAAGGACACCCAGATCCCTCTGGACATTCATGTGCGTAATTCCTTGAAGGCAGAAAGAAGGTAGGCAAGGTGATTAAAAGGTGAATGGGGTACTCGCCTTTATTAATCACGGCATTAAACACAAAAAAAAGGTGGTTATGATGGAGCTGTGCTCAACATTAGCTAAGCCATATCTGGAGTACTATGCGCAGTTCTGTTTGCCACACTTTAGGAAAGATGTGATTACACTACAGAGGGTACAGAGAAAATGAGCCAGGACGTCGCCTGAGCTGGAGTCATTCAACTACAAAGAAAGATGAGATAGACTGGGGTCGTTTTCCTTCAAGCAGAGAAGGTACAGAGGGAGGACCTAATTGAGGTGTACAAAGTTATGAGAGGTATAGATAGGGAGAAACCCTTTCCCTTTAGTTGAGGGTCAATAACCAACGGCACAGTTTTAAAGTATGGAGCAGGGGATTTAGAGAGGATTTGAGAAATATTATTTTCAATATTAGGATGGTAGATATCTGGAACTTGCAAGCCAAAATGGTGGTAGATGCAGGAAGTATTTAGATAAGCATTTGAAACACCAGAATATACAAGGCCATGGGCCAATTGCTGGGAAATGGGTTTAGAATAGATGGATGCTTGATGAATGGCACTGACACAATTGAGTCTATGTCTCTAGTGGCGTGCATTGGATTTTGTCACTGTGTCAGAGGGTCTCTCCAGACATATTCCAAAATCAAATGATTTCTGACATTTATGAATTTCTGGCAGATCTTTGTGCTCTACCATATCCCTTTACAGCCAAGACATCTCACTATTTGCACCCTCCCCCTCTGTCCTCCTCTTCCTCTGCTTTGCTGTCCTCTTCCAGGATATCACAAACCTCAAGGTCCAGGCCAGATCCAAGGGAAAGAGCAAGCAATCAAACTGGGATAGGCTTGAGCAGAATTATATTGGAGGTAACCACCAACCAGCAGAGGTATCGGAACAGAATCCTCAGAAACCTGATGGCAAGCTCAATGGCTGCTCTCATAAGCAGAAGGTATTGGTTTTTCTTTGGATCATTACCTGGGAGACTCAGAGAGGAACAATTATCTTCAGCATCACCCTTTATACATGAGGACCTAGCCATAGATGTTAGGTAGTAGCAAAGGCGATGATGGCCTGAACCAGCCATGGAAGATAAAGGAGTAATAGCAGCTGTTAGTAAATCAAATGCATATGTACAAAAAGCCCATGTTGTGGTTGGAGGTATTGACAGACTAAAAGCCTTCTTTGATGATGAATGTCTCTGTGCATCAGGGGGTGCCTTAATAGTGGCAAATTCTATGGCTGTGGTTGCTTGCAAAGCTTCATCTGTCATGAAAAGAATGTATCATCCAGTCCTGGCAAATAAAACATGAGACCTGTGGTATGCAGTGATATGTAGCAGTTTTGAGATGCCACCAAGGTCTGCAGATGATTTGCTTTACAATCCATCCAAGCATAAGTTCAAAGCCATAGTGACTTTGATAACCACCAGTAGAATATTCCAACCATTGCTGCAAGACATGAGGTATTTGACTACTAGAGCACAGATGCGGCCATCCCCCAGATAATCCTAGTCTTCTGCAACCGTAGTTGTTGATCATCTCAAGATAGCTGAATCTTTAGTGGTAGATGCTATGCTGAGAGTATGGTCTGCTTGCTCAGCTGTGGTGTTCTTGTGTCTATCCTTCATGCAGAAAACATTGCTCATCACTACTGAGCCCAAAAATTCTCTGACCATCCAATCTTCCTTGGCTAACTACAGACTTCAACAGGATAACCTTTTCACTCCATCTACTCTGTCAAGATGCTGACAATTCTGAATACTTCTTACAAATCTCTTCTCAGCATTCTCTTCATTAATCAATCTTCATACATGTAATGCAATTGTAAAAATAATTGAATATATGAATGATGCCTTATGTTCAAGACATTATTCCTTTATTACAGTGGTTTATGAGTTCCAAATGCTTATGTCTCTTTTGAAGAGTATTCTCTCAGCCTGATAACATCCTGATGAATTTACTCAATATCTTCCCCATTGATCTTACATCCTTTTATGTAAGAGGAAGCCCAAAACTGCGGCTCAAGTTCTGGCGCAGGTTCAACAGTACCTCTTTGCTTTTGTGTGATACCTATGAATATAAATTCAGTGGTGGTCTTTTGTTTTCTTTTCCTAGTTGTTGTGTATCATACTATAATTAGTTTCATTACACTTAAGTCCTTAGCCCTCATCACATCAAGTGATGATGGCTAGAGGAGTGCAGGCAGAAATATTAAATAGCCACACAAATGAGTAAAGCTGTGAACAATGGCAAGATACTGAGGAATGTCCTATGCTTGTGCAATTAAACCACTGCAAAGATCAAAAATGTTAATAAAAAGAGACAGTTAAAAACTTAATTAAAAAACTTTTTTTAGGATATTGAAGTTTAAACTGGCTCACTATGCCATTGTGAAATGCACGTGACAACCAGCCCCTCCTCCACAAATATCCTAATTAACTAAACACTGACAAAGAATGACACACAGAAGCATGTCATTTTGGTTCTATATTCCTGTGCTGGATCATTAGTAGAGCTCCCAATTAATTACGTGCTCCTGCTTTATCGCCATAGCCCATCATCGTTTTTTCTCTTCAAACATTAAGCTGATCCCTTTCAGAAAGTTATCATTGTCTGCTTCTGTTACCCTTTCAGGCAGAGCATTCCAGCTAACAACAACTCTTAGAAATATATTCTTCCAATGTCATTTCTGATTCTTTAGTCAATCACCTTAAATCTGTTGGTGGAACCTTCAGTGACAACAGTTTCTGCTTGTTAACTCTTAAAACCATCCATAATTTCAAACTCCTCAATCGAGTCTCCTTTCAACTTTCTTGGCTCAAGAGGAACCATAGTTTCTCCAGTCTTTCCACATAACGGAAGTCGTTCATCCCGGATACAAATGTGCTAAAATTCTCCTGCACTACCTCAAAGACTTTGACATCCTTTTTAAAATGCAGCAGCTAGAATCAGATACAGTACCACGGATGATGTCTAACCAATGATTTATGAAGGTTTAGTCCAACTTCCTTGCTTTTATATTGCATTCCTTTATTAATAAAGCAAAGAATCCAACATGCCCTCATAAAGATCTTCTCGACTTGTTCCGCCAGCTTCACCTCATGTCTCTCTTCCTGCAATCTTGTTAAAATGATTCCATTTTGTTTATAATACCTTTCCTCATTCTTGGCACGAATAAGTATATTTTCACAATGATTTGCATGACATTTCATCTGTCATCTGTCATGTGTGTTCCTATCGTGTACGTTTCACAATATTTCAGTATTTTGATTTGTCTGCAAACTTATAAATTATGTCCCATACACTGAAGCCCAGATAACTAATATACATCAAAAAGAGCAGCGGGCAAAAACTAAGCCCTGAGGAATGCCACTGCAACTGCTCACTCATGCTGCCGCACTCCTTTTAATTTTGCACCCAAATCTATGCTATTGTACTCTGTGGAGTACTTTTTGTAAGTCCACTTTCAGATCTTAGTTGATTCTGAGTAATCCAAATCAATAACTGTTTACTTTAGCCAATTAGCAAATAAACTTGTGGTTATATGGGTTAAGGACATTCTTTAAATTGTACATCAGTTATAGAAAGTGTTGCAGAATTTAAAAGAAAAAGACAAAGACAGTCATGTTACAAACTTCATTGTCATGTGGGTATTTACAACCCAGCGGGGCGGAAGTGAGAAACTGTGGTTTTCCGCAACATTGCACGTAAACTACAGTCTGGCAATCATATGTTACAATATTGTCACATCATTTTCCTACAGGCTGAAACATTGAACATAATTTGGAATATATAATTCAGCAATTTTTATTACAATGGTTATTTCCAGTAATTATTCAGCTTCCTTAAAAACTATTTTGCAGTGTACTTTAAAATAACCCATGATTGAAGAGACATGCTGAAACAGATCTCAAGCATGCCACATATTGTAGTTTAAAATTACTGTCATCATGTCACACAATTAAAGCCACTGCCAAAACTATCAATACATTAAATGCTTCCATGGGTACAGGTAAGTATCTGATGTCTATGAAGTGAATGAACCTTGATGTTGGCTTTTCAGAACGTAAATTGTGCCAAACAAAAACTATGTGCACCTGCACTTGACATCCTATGAAAAAATTACAATCCAAAAGTAAAATACCTCAAAAAAATTATTTCAGAGATCACATTGGTTTCTCTACACCTGTATTCAAAAAATTAAATTAAAAATCAAAATATATCCTTTTATCAATAAAGCTTTCTCTTCAACTGGAGTCCCTGGTTTGCCTCCTGCTCAGCTGCAAGAACACAGACAAACAATATCACACAGATGGAAACAGTTATGGTAAAAAGAAAAGTCAGAGAGGAATCTGAGCTTAATTTACAACAGCTAGCAGAGCGCACCATAGCATTCTAAATTCATGACTTGTCTTCATGTGCATTTATATTTGGGAGATGTGAAAGAATTTTAAGATAATATTGCTCTTGTGCCCAGTAAACCTACATTATCAAATAAGGCAGGTTCAGGAGACAGAGGCAGAGAAAGAAATAGATGACCATATAAAAATACTGTCCTAATTTTAAAATATTTGAGGTCATGACAAATTGACAACTATAGAATAAGAGATAGTAGGAACTGCAGATGCTGGAGAATCTGAGATAACAAGGTGTAGAGCTGGATGAACACAGCAGGCCAAGCAGCATCAGAGGAGCAGGAAAGCTGACTT
>NW_025967034.1:13740-25884 GCF_021869965.1 Rhincodon typus | reverse complement strand
GTTCAGGTTTTGGTATTCTGAAATGCTTATCTCACTCAAATATGCATCTTACTCAAAACAACATCAAAAGTTGAGTCATTTGGTGAAGTCGAGATTCTTCATTTCTGAAGTATTTATTTCACTGGAGGAAGCTTGTTCGTCAATCCAACATCAAAATTGAGTCAATTAGTGAAGTTCAGATTTTGGTCTTCTGAAGTGCTTTTCAAACTTTAGTAAGCATTTTAGTCAAAACAGCATCAAAAGTTCAGTGTCTTGTTGAAGTTGAGGTTTTCGCCTTCTGCTATGCTTATATCGCTGAAATAAGGACGTTAGTCAAAACAATATCAAAAGTTGTGGCATTTGGTGAAGTTGAGAGTTTGATCTTAGAAGCGCTTAACTCGTTTAAATGAGTATGTTAGTCAATCTCACATCAAAAGTTGAGTCATTTGGTGATGTTCAGATTTTTGTCTTCGGAAGTGCTTATCTCATTGAAATCAGAATTTTAATCCTCCCAGCATCAAAAATTATGCCATTTGGTGAAGTTGAGACTTTTGCCTTCTGAGGTGCTTAATTCACTCAAATAAGCGTGTCAGTAAAAACAACATCTAAAGTTGAGTCATTTGGTGAATTTGAGATTTTTGACTTGTGAAGTGCTTAATTCGCTCAAATAAGCATGTTAGTCAAAACAACATTTAAAATTGAGTTACTTGGTAAAGTTCAGATTTCAGGCTTCTCAAGTGCTTACCTCACTGAAGTAAGCATTTTCGTCTAACCAGCACCAATAATCAAGTCATTCGATGAAGTTGAGATTTTTGACCTCTGTTGTGCTCATCTCACTGAAATATGCATTTTTGTCAAACCAGCATCAAAAGTTATGCCCTTTGATGAAGTTGAGATTTCAGTCTTCTGGTGTGCTTATCTCGCTGAAATAAGCGTTTAAGTCAAACCATCATCAAAAGTTGAGTGTCTTGGTGAAATTGCGATTTTGGTCGTCTGATATGCTTATCTCGCTGAAATAAGCACGTTAGTCAAAACAACATCAAAAGTTGACTAATTTGGTGAAGTTGAGATTTTGATCTTCTGAAGTGCTTAACTCGCTGAAATAAGCATGTTAGTCCAGCGAACATAAAAAATTGTGTCATTGAATGAAGTTCAGATTTTAACCTTCTGAAGTGCTTACCTCGCAGAAATAAGCATTTTAGTCTCACCAGAATCAAAAATCAAGTCATTTGGTGAAGTTCAGATTTTTTGGCTTCTGAAGTGCTCAAATCGCTGAAATAAACACTTTAATTTTAACAGCATCAAAAGTTAGATCATCTGGTGAAGTTGAGATTTTATTCTTCTGATATGCTTACCTCGCTGAAATAAGCACGTTCGTCAAAACAACATGAAAAGTTGAGTCTTTTGGTGAAGTTGAGATTTTCGATTTCTGAAGTGCTTTTCTCACTGAAATAAGCATGTTAGTCAAACCAACATCAACACTTGAGTCATTTCGTGAAGTTCAGATGGTGGTCTACTGAAGAGCTTAACTGGCTGAAATAAGCATTTTATTCCAACCAGCATCAAAAGTTGAGTCATTTGGTGAAGTTGAGATCCTCGCCTTCTGAAGTGCTTAAATCGCTGAAACAAGCATGTTAGTTGAAAATTAAGGCATTTGGTGAAGTTGAGGTTTTTGACTGATTTTGGCCTTCTGATGTGCTTATCTGAGTGAAAGAAGCATGTGAGTCAAAACAGCATAAAAAATTAAGTCATCTGGTGAAGTTCAGATTTTGGTCTTCTGAAGTGCTTATCTCACTCAAATATGCATGTTACTTAAAACAACATCATAAGTTGAGTCATTTGGTGAAATCGAGATAGTTCAGTTCTGAAGTGTTTATTTCACTGGAGGAAGCTTGTTCGTCAATCCAACATCAAAATTTGAGTCATTTAGTGAAGTTCAGATTTTGGTCTTCTGAAGTGCTTTTCCCACCGAAATAAACATGTTAGACAAAACAGCATAAAAAATGTTGATTGTCTTGTTGAAATTGAGATTTTGGTCTTCTGCTATGTCCATCCCGCTGAAATAAGCTCGTTAGTCAAAACAATATCAAAAGTTTCGGCATTTGGTGAAGGTGAGATATTTATCTTCTGAAGTGCTTAACTCGCTGAAATGAGCATGTTCGTCAAACTAGCATCAAAAATCGAAAGTTGAGTGTTTTGGTGAAGTTGCGATTTTGGTTTCTGATATGCTTATCTAACTGAAATAAGCACTTTAGTCAAAACAACATCAAAATTTGAGTCATTTGGTGAAGCTGAGATTTGGATCTTCGACGAGCTTATCTCAAAGAACTCAACATGTCATTCAAACCAACATCAAAAACTAACTCATTTGGTGAAGTTGAGACATAAGTCTTCCGATGTAATTATCTGAGTGAAATAAGCGTGTTAGTCAAAGCAGCATCAATAATTAAGTCATTTGATGATGTCGACATTTATGAATTCTGAAGTGCTTATCGCACTCAAATAAGCATGTTCGTCAAACAAATATCGAAACATGAGTCATTTTGTGAAGTTCAGATTTTGGACTTCTGAAGTGCTGAACTCGCTGGAAGAAGCATTTTAATTCAACCCGCATCGAAAGTTGATTCATTTGGTGAAGTTGAGATTTTTGACTCCTGAAGTGTTTATCTCACTCAAGTAAGTATGTTAGTCTAACCAACATAAAAACTTCAGTCATTTTTTAAAGTTCTTATTTTGGCCTTCTGAATTGCTTATCTCACTCAAATATGCATGTTACTCAAAATAACATCATAAGTTCTGTAATTTGGTGAAGTCGAGATTCTTCACTTCTGAAGTGCTTATTTCACTTTAGGAACCGGTTAGTCAATCTAACATCAAAATTTGAGTCATTTAGTGAAGTTCAGATTTAAGCATGTTGTCAAAACAACATAAAATATTGAATGTCTTCTTGAAGTTGAGATTTTGGTCTTCTTGTATGCTTAATGATCGCTGAAATAAGCACGTTAGTCAAACGAATATAAAAAAAATTGTGTCATTTGGTGAAGTTCAGATTTTTGGCTTCTGAGGTGCTGAACTCGCTGAAATAAGCATGTTAGTCAAACGAATATAAAAAAATTGTGTCATTTGGTGAAGTTTAGATTTTTGGCTTCTGAGGTGCTTAACTTGCTGAAATAAGCATTTTAATTTAACCAGCATCAAAAGTTAGGTCATCTGGTCAAGGTGAGATTTCAGTCTTCTGATATGCTTATCTTGCTGAAATAAGCACGTTAGTCAAAACAACTTCATCAGCCACTCGTTAATAAACCCTAAAACACAGGAACCCCAGCGTAAAACCCTGAAATACAGACGCCCCTGTATATATACACTAAAACACAGTTAAAACTAAAGGAACTGCGGATGCAGCAAAATCAGGGACAAAAACATAGTTGCTGGAAAAGCTCAGCAGGTCTGGCAGATTCTCCGACACTTTCGCCATCTGCAATCCGACCCCACCACAAAGGCATCTTTCCCTCCCCACCCTTATCTGTTTTGTGGAGGGACCACTCTCTCCGTGACTCCCTTGTCCGCTCCACACTCTCCTCCAGCCCCACTTCACACGGCACTTTTCCTGCAACCACAGGAAGTGCTACACCTGCCCCCATACCTCCTCCCTCACCCTTATCCCAGGTCCCTTAAAGAGTTTCCACATCAAGCAGATGTTCACCTGCACATCTGCCAACGTGGTATACTGCATCCGCTGTACCCGTTGTGGCCTCCTCTCCATTGGGGAAACCAAGCGGAGGCTTGGGGACTGCTTTGTAGAACACCTACGTTCGGGTCGCACGAAACAACTGCGCCTCCCAATCGCGAACCATTTGAACTCCCCCTCCCATTCCTCAGACGACATGTCCATCCTGGGCCTCCTGCAGTGCCACAACGATGCCACCCGAAGGTTGCACGAGCAGCAACTCATATACCACTTGGGAACCCTGCAGCCCAATGGTATCAATGTGGATTTCACAAGCCTCAAAATCTCCCCTACCCCCACCGCATCCCAAAACCAGTCCAACTCGTCCCTGCCTCCCTAACCTGTTCTTCCTCCCACCTATCCCCTCCTCCCACCTCAAGCCGCACCTCCATCTCTTACCGACCAACCTCATCCCGCCCCCTTGACCTGTCCGTCCTCCCTGGACTGACCTATCCCCTTCCTAACTCCCTACCTACACTCACCTTTCCTGGCCCCATCCCCGCCTCTTCGACCTGTTTGTTTCCTCTCCACCTATCCTCTCCTCTATCCCTCTTCTATCCGCCTCCCACTCTCTCCCTATTTATTTCAAAACCCCCTTCCCCTCCCCCTTTTCTGATGAAGGGTCTCGGCCCGAAACGTCAGCCTCTCTGCTCCTATGATGCTGCTTGGCCTGCTGTGTTCATCCAGCCCTGCACCTTGTTGTCTCAAATAGTATTACAGATTAGTTTACAATTAAAGATTGTTGGCCGGAGAGAATGCCTCATTATCAGAGGGTCCGTTTGAGGCTGTCCCTCGATGTTGTAGTGTCAGTACTGAAGGAGTGCACAGTTGTCAGAGGATCACATATAGCCGATGCCTCATTTTTAAAAATTGTGTAATTTAGTTCTGTATCACTCCCCCAGTAAGAATTTAGAATAAGGCTCAGCCTCAGTCTTGACCCTATGACTGACACACTCCCACAGTTCTGACCCACTGACACTGCTGCAATACCTCAGTGCGGACCATTTGACAATGAGGCACTGCTTCAGTACTGAAGCTCTGACAGTACTGACTATCTGACAGTGAGGGAGTGCCTCAGTCTGACGTTGTCACAGCGCTGCAGTCTTTTGGCACTCCCACAAGTCGAACCCCTTGAGAATAAGACACTATCTCAGTATTGAGCGTCTCACAATAATGCACCCCAACAGTTCTGACCCTCTGGTACTGCTGCATTACCTCATTAGAGACCCTATAAATGTGAGGCACTTCCTTAGTTCTGACCCTCTTACAATGAGGCGCTACCTCAGTACTGACTCTCTGATTATAATGCTCTCCAGCAGTTCTGTCCCTCTGACAGTGCTTCAAAACTTCCCTGGACCAGGCAAATTCCTCATTGTTAGCGGGTCAGTTCTGTGGCTGTGCCTCCTGGTAATGGGATCATATGAATCTGTAATACTATTTGACCTGTTAAGTTTACAATACATGCCGAGTCTCCTGTAGAATACGCAGTTGCTCTCCCTCTGGCTCTGGGTGTGCGAAGCTGCTTTCATTTTCCCTTCTCTCAGAAGTATCCCTAACCTTAACCCTCGATTCAGCCCTAACGCTAACCCTTGCGTAAGCCCAAAGCCTAACTTCAGCCCAAAGCCTAATCCAAACCATAACCATCAGCCCGAACGCTGGACTCATCCTACGCTAACCATAGCCTCAGGCCCAAACCGAACCCAGCCTCAGCCGTACTCCTGGCCCTCAAACACGGAGCCGACTGCACAGAAGCCCTCAAACACAGAGACCCCTTTCAGCAACCGGAAAACGCGGACCTCACTCGAAATAACCCATAAACACAGAGTCCTATTTAAACAAACTTCAACAACAGAGCCCCCTGTAATTATACGCTCAAATACACAGACCCCTTGAAATGAACTCCAACTCACATTGTCCAGGAAGTATAATGTAAAACACAGGGCTACGTCTAAATAAATCCGAAAACACTGAGTACCTTTAGTTACACCCCAACACTTAGCCCACCTGTAAATTATCCGTAAGACAGGGCTCCTTACAAATATCCCTAAAAAGACAAAGCTACCGATAAAGAAAAGGCCTCCTGCAAACAATCCCGAAAACAGAGACCCCTTTCAATAACCTTTAAAACACGGAGCTCACTATAAACAATCCCAAAACCACACAGCATCGTGTATGTACACCCAAAAACACACACATCCCTGTAAATTAACCCTGAAACACAATGCTTCCTGGAAATAATCTCCGACGCAGAGCCTCATTTAAACAAACGATAAAAAAGGCCCCTGTAAATACACTGTCAAGCACAGAGACCCTTTAAATAAACCCGAAGAAAGTTCCCTCACGAAGTAAAATGTAAACCACAGAGCACCGTGGCACATAACTCCCTATCAATAAAACCTAAAACACAGAGCTTCATTTGCAGGAATGTCTGTGTTTCAGGGTTTATATACAATGAAGCCTGAAACACAAAGCTTTCTGTAAATAATCTCAGACGCAGAGCCTCATTTAAACAAATGATAAAAACAGAGCGACCTGTAACTACACTCTGAAGCGCAGAGACCCCTTTACATATGACCGAAGAAAGGTTCCTCAGGAATTAAAATGTAAAACAAAGCCCCCAGTAAGAAACAATAAAAGACAAAGCCCCATGCAAATTACATGTTAAAATAGAGCTCCTTGTAAATAAACCCTGAAACACAGTGCACCCTGCAAATCCTCCCTAAAACTGTGCTTCCAGTAAATAAACCCTCAGAGACGCCTGTAAACAAGCCCTCTGACAGAGAACCCTTTCAATAACCAGCAAAACAAGGAGCTTAATTCAAATAATCCGTAAAACAGGACCCCCTGTAATTATACCCTCAAATACACAGACCCTTTTAAATGACCTCTAAAACAGATGCCCGAGGAAACAGAATGGAAAACACAGGGCTCCCTCTAAATAAACGCGAAAACACAGAGCACCTGTCAATACACCCCAGCACAAAACCGATCTGTAAATTATCCATAAAACAGGGCCCCTTACAAATAAACTCTCAAAGACAAAGCTGGCTATAAATAAAGAGCCCCCTGTAAATAAATACCAAAACACATCGTAAAAACCGGAAGAACTGCGGATGCTGCAAATCAGGAAAAAATGCAAAGTTGGAGGAAAAGCTCAATAAGTCTGGCAGCATCTGTGAGGGAAAAAAACAGAGTTAACATTTCGGGTCAGGTGATCCTTCCTCAGAACCTCTTTCGTCATGCAGTGTCAATCGCCTTAAAATATCATTTTCTCTGGGTTTTATGAGGCACAATAACATTATAACATAAGAACATCAGAACTAAGAGCAAGAGTAGACCCTCTGGCCCCTCGAGCCTGCCCCGCTATTCAATAAGATCATGGCTGATCTTTTTGAGACTCAGTTCCACTTACCCGCCCGCTCACCATAAACCTTAATTCCTTTACTGTTCATAAATTTATCGAGCCTTGCCTTAAAAACATTCAGCGAGGTAGCTTCAACCGCTTCACTGGGCAGGGAATTCCACAGATTCCCAACCCTTTGGGTGAAGAAGTTCCTCCTGTCCTCAGTCCGACATCTGATTCCTTTATTTTGAGGCTATGCCCGCGAGTCCGAGTTTCACCTGCTAGTGGAAACAACCTCCCTGCCTCCACCTTATCTATTCCCTTCATAATCTTGTATGTTTCCATAAGATCTCCCCTCATTCTTGTAAATTCCAATGATTTTAATCCCAGCCAACTCAGTCTCACCTCATATTCCAAACCTCTCAACTCTAGAATCAACCGAGTGAATCTCATCTGCACCCGGTCCAGTGCTAGTATATCCCTTCTCAAGTAAGGAGACCAAAACTGCACACTGTACTCCAGGTGCGACCTTACCAGGATCCTATACAGGTGCAGCATTACCCCGCTGTTTTTAAACTCTATCCCTCTGGCAATGACAGACAAAATTCTATTTGTCTTTTTAATTACCTGCTGCACCTGCAATACTACTTTTAGCGATTCATGAACAAGGACACACAAGTCCGTCTGCACAGCAGTTGCAATTTTTTACCATTTAAACCACAGTCCTTTTTTTTGTTATTCCTGCCAAAATGGATGACCTCACATTTATCGACATTGTACTCCATCTGCCAGACCATTGCCAACTCACTTAGACGATATATCCCTCTGCAGACTTTCAGTGTCTTCTGCACACTTTGCTCTGCCGCTCATCTCAGTGTCATCTGCAAATTTTGACACACCACACGTACTCCTCAAATCCAAATCATCTATGTAAATTGTAAAAATTGCAGTCCCAACACTGATCCCTGAGGCACACCACTAGCCACTGACCGCCAACCAGAAAAACACCCATTTACCCCTACTCTTTATTTTATACTCGTCAATCATCTTCTATCCATGCCAATACATTACCTGTAATATCGTGCAATTTTATCTTATGTCGCAGCCATTGGTGTGGCACCTTGTCAAATGCCATCTGGAAATCCAGATGCACGACATCCACATGTTCCCCATTGTCCACCATGCAAGTAATGTCCTCAAAGAATTCCACCAAGTTAGGTAAACATGACGGACCCTTCATGAACCCATGCTGGGTGTTCCCAATGGGACAATTAATATCCAGTTGTCTTGCTATTATCTTCCTTAATGATGGATTCAGACATTATCCCCACAACTGAAGTTAAGCTAACTGCCTATAATTTCCTGTTTTTTGTCTACTTCCTTTTTAAAACAGTGGCTTCACATTGGCTGTTTTCCAATCTGCGGGAACCACCTCACAGTCCAGTGAATATTGGTAAATAATTACGATCGCAAGCCTCTTTACTGTTGTACTAAAGATCCTCCAAAGCAATGCACCCACAAGCGCTCCATATTACCACTCTCGCGCTCTCATTCATTCATAACTTTATTGACCACTCATTAGCGTACTATGTTTACTATTACTGCATTTCATTCATTCATGAAACTGCGATCTTGTCATACTTTTCCCTATTAAAGGGAGACTAAATTAAAATGTTCCTTCCACCCCATTTAATGCCTTTTCACAGTTTTAATCCTCACGGCCTTATTTTGTTAACAGTTGCCAAAGCTGTGTCTGCATCAGAGTCTATCCCTGAGTATGTGCTAATTTTCTAACCTATTCAGAACAATACCATCGTGTCAACCGATGCTATGAAAAAGCATAATATTAATCAGCCCTCAGCAACCTTCTCCCAGGACTTGAATAGCTTGCAGGACATCAAACAAGTTTTCTGCGTTAGCAGAGATCGTAGGAAATGCAGATGCTGGAGAATCTGAGATAGCAAGGTGTAGAGCTGGATGAACACAGCAGGCCAAGCAGCAGTGGAGCAGGAAGGTTGACGTTTCGGGCCGAGATCCTTCTTCAGAAATGGGGGAGGGGAAGGAGGTTCTGAAATAAATAGGGAGAGACGGGGAGGCGGATAGAAAATGGATAGAGGAGAAGATAGGTGGAGAGGAGACAGACAGGTCAAAGAGGCGGGAATGGAGACAGTAAAGGTGAGTGCAGGTGTGGAGTTAGGGAGGAGACAGGTCAGTCCAGGGAGGACGGACAGGTCAAAGGGGCGGGACGAGGTCAGTAGGTAGGAAATGGGAGTGGCGTTTGAGGTGGGAGGAGGGGATGGGTGGGAGAAAGGACAGGTTAGGGAAGCGGGAACGAGCTGGGCTGGTTTTGGGATGCGGTAGGGGGAGGGGAGATTTTGAAGCTTGTGAAATCCACATTGATACCATTGGGCTGCAGGGTTCCCAAGCGGAATATGAGTTGCTGTTCCAGCAAACTTCGGGTGGCATCGTTGTGGCACTGCAGGAGGCCCAGGATGGACATTTTGTCTGAGGAATGGAAGGGGGAGTTGAAATGGTTCGCGACTGGGAGGTGCAGTTGTTTAGTGCAAACCGAGCGTAGGTGTTCTGCAAAGCGGTCCCCAAGCCTCCGCTTGGTTTCTCCGAAGCAGAGGCGGCCACAGCGGGAACTGCGGATGCAGTATACCACATAAGCAGATGTGCAGGTGAACATCTGCTTGATGTAGAAAGTCTTCTTGGGGCCTGGGATGGGGGTCAGGGGCGAGCTGTAGGGGCAGGGGTAGCACTTCCTGCGGTTGCAGGGAAAAGTACCGGTTGTGGTGGGGCTGGAGGGGAATGTGGAGCGGACAAGGGAGTCATGGACAGAGTGGTCCCTCCGGAAAGCAGGTAAGGGTGGGGAGGGAAAACTGTCTTCGTGGCGGGGTCGGATTGCAGATGGCGGAAGTGTTGGAGGATGATGCGTTGGATCAGGAGGTTGGTGGGCTGGTGTGTGAGGACGAGGGGGATTCTGATTTGGTTGTTATTGCGGGGAAGGTTTTGCGGGATGAGTTGCGGGAAATACGGGAGACACGGTCGAGGGCGTTCTCGACCACTGAGTGGATGAAGTTGCAGTCCTTGAAAAACGAGGACATCTGAGATGTACGGGAGTGGAATGCCTCATCCTGGGAGCAGATGCGGTGGAGGTGAAGGAATTGGGAATAGGGGATGGCATTTTTGCAGGAAGGTGGGTGGGAGGAGCTGCATTCTAGGTAGCTGTGGGAGTCCGTGAGCTTGAAATGGATATCAGTTTCGAGGTGGTTGCCAGAAATGGAAACAGAGAGGTCCAGGAAGGAGAGGTATTAGAGATGATCCAGGTGAACTTAAGTTTGTTGTGGAAGGTGTTCGTGAAGTGGATGAACTGTTCGAGCTCCTCGTGGGAGCACGAGGCGGCTCCGATACCGTCATCAATACAATGGAGGAAGAGGTGGGGTTTAGGGCCAGTGTAGCTCCGGAAGAGGAATTGTTCCATGTAACCTACAAAGAGGCAGGCATAGCTTGGGCCCATTCTGGTACCCATGGCCACCCCCTTTGTCTGTAGGAAGTGGGAGGAATTGAAAGAGAAGTTGTTGAGGGTGAGGACGAGTTTGGCGAAGCGGATGAGAGTATCAGTGGAGGGGGACTGGTCGGGCCTGCGGGACACGAAGAAGCGGAGGGCCTTTCGGCCATCTGTATGGGGAATGCAGGTGTATAGGGACTGGACGTCCATGGTAAAGTGGAGGTGAAAACAGAGTCAACGTTTTGGTTCCGGCGACCCTGCCTCAGAACTTCAGTACACTGTCGACACTGAGGTGCTATCTCACTCCAACCCTCTCAGTGCTGCAAGAACCCAGATTTGATCCTCTATCCGCGTGGCACTCCCTCAGGACTGATCCTGTAATCGTGTGGCGCTGCCTCAGTAATGACCGTGAGACAACACTGCGCTTCCACGTTGCTGACTGTCTGACAAACAGGCACTGCCTCAGATCTGACTTGCTGACTATGAGGTACTATCTGAATCTGACTATCTCGCAGTGCTTTACTGGGGGCTCTGTTATTTAGTGTTGATTTTCAGTGGGCCGTGTGTTTTAGCTTTCATGAACTGGAGGCTATGTGTTTTAAGGTTTTTTTTTGCAGTCGTCTGTTTGAGGGTTTCGGGGGATTTTAGGGAGGATTTACAGGGTTTATTTACAGGGAGCTCTACAACTTACACTTTATTTCCAGCGGGCTCTGACTTTTATGGTTTTGTTTACTGGGGGTTGTCCCGGCCCCAGCCTCCATCCCCAGCCTATCCCAGACCCGCCCGCAGCCCGCGGAACTGACCATAACCCCGGCCCGCAGCCTGTCCCGGTGCCCGGCCCGAACCCCAGACTGTTCCGGACCCGGCCGCGGCCTCCAGCCCCCGACACGAATCCCAGCCTGTCCTGGCCCAGAACACAAGCCCCCAAACCCCACCCCCACCCTAGCCTGTCCCGGCCCCAAACCTAACCAAAAACTTAGCCCCAATCCTAACTCTAAACCTGGCGTCTGATCCCAGAACCGAGCCTTCAACCCCCAGCCAAATCTCGGCCGACAGCCTGTTGCATCCCCGGCCCAGCCCGGCTCGACCCAATCCGGAGCCACAGCCCAAAACATCGCCGTAAACCTAGCCTCAGCCTCATGCCTCCGACCCCGGCCCCAAACCGAACCAAAACCTTTGCCCCAACCTGGACACTGACTCTAAACCCGGCCAAAGACAGCCAGCCTGATCTGGCCCGGGCCGACTCAATCCAGGGCCCCAGACCAGACCATCACCGTAAACCTCGCCTTAGCCTCGGCCCGACGCAACGGCCCCAGACCCCAGCCTTCAGCCCCTCTCCCAGCTGTAACCCTAAACCCGGCCCCAGACCCCAGCCACCAGCCTGTCGCAGCCCCGATCCTGCCGCAGCTTGTCCCCGACCCTAACCCTAACTCCAGACTGTCCTGGCCGCGGCCACTAGACCCTGACCCTAACCCACAGCCCTCGGCCCGAAGCCTGTCGCGGCCCAGGCCCAAGCTCCCTGCCCCGCCCCTACCCCACCCTGCCCAGATGCCAGCAACCTAGACCCAGACCCAGCCATTAGCG